>NW_009953579.1:802720-818646 GCF_000747805.2 Chaetura pelagica | reverse complement strand
TTGGATGCTGGTGGCTCCCACTGGGATGATGAAGATTTGATTGTAACCTGAAAACAAAAGGAAATTATTCAGCATCTGCCTGTGAGGCCACACAGTCACTCTTCAGTGTCTAGGATGCTTATGGTTTCATTGGTACTTGAACACCTTTGTGAGCTTTGTGATGGTGGCATGAAGCATTTCAGCTGTCACTTTATCTGCATTCTGAATAGCTTCACCTAAAATTATCCACAGGTCACTCTGCATGTAAAATGTTCCAACTACACCTCTGAAGAGTAAGCACAAGGGGCAGTGCAAAGTCTGTTTTTCAGATTATAAAACCTTTGGTTTTTCAGCAAGCATAACACTGGAGATCAACACAGAGAGATCTGACCATAATGCAGTTATTATCTTGAAATTAATAAAAATCAGCCAAAGGCAGAAGATGTGGTCCCATTTCTAGCCTTGCATCAATCCTGGTGGGATTGACACCAGACACCAGACAGAGCAGGGAAAGACCCCAGCAACATGGCAAGTACTTCAGTCTGTTCTGAGACTAAAGGAGTGACTCCCAGGATAAGGCCATCAATACATTTTATGATGATAAAGCAGCTAATGAGCCACAGACATTTCAAATTAACATCCAAGCCTGCCTACAATGATTGTGTGAGCAAGTGTCCCCACCAGCCCTTGTAGCAGCTTTAGGTTTAACTCTCCCCTTCTCACCTGCCCCAACTGCCTAGATAATCTGTACCTTTGGGGAGACTGGGCACATCAAAAGTGCCCTTCACACCATAGCAGGTGCTGCCATCTCCTCCACACTGCAGGCACTTGTCCTCCTTCTTGGCCGATTCCAGCATGTTGTCACAGCCAACAGCCTGTCAGAGCACAGGGGCATTGATATAAATGAACCATAATGACAGAGGAAAGAAAGGAAAAACAGCCACATGCTGGGCTGATCTAATGAGAAAGGCTGAATCTAGGGAACCTGGGAAGTCAGGAGAAGGCAGGGAAGGAGTTGTCAGAGAAAGGACAGAATTGACATCTTCTATTTCACATTCAGAGACAGACAGATAAATGCTGTCCAAATGTTCCTTGGCACCTCAGAAATGGAATGGTTCTGCTTTTCTTGTGTTATTATCAAGGGTCAAGTAGAACAAAGGGAAGCAACAGAAAGACTGACAGTCACAATGGTAAAGGCAGGAAGCAACAAGACGACTTGCCTGACAAGCTCCATCTACACAGATGTCCCTCTTGCCAGGCTCACAGGTAGTCCCATCTATCACTGCTTCCTTGTGCCTGTAGTAGAAGTTTTCTCCCTTGGGAATACAGTTTAACTCACACTTATTGGGGGCTGGCAGGAGAGAAAATGCAAACATTACCTACTACAGCTAATAGCTTGCTAATGCATCAAGACCCTGGTTTTAGATCACAGGAGCAGAAATAGAAGTGGACTGATGTTAAGTGATAGATGATGAACAAATTCCTGGATGACAACTTTGGGAGGCTGGAAAAATACCCTGTTAAAGCTTCAATGAATGCACCCATTTCCTGGGGCACCTTGGCTGGTTAGTGGTGGAGGAGGGATGTTGGACCAGGTGGATATTTGGTTATGCCTTAGTAAGACTGCTCTTATGTTCACTTGGAGTACAAGGCTTTCCAGAATGAGAACAAGTGCAGGTACAGAAGAGAAGGAAGTTGTTATCTTATCAGCCAGCAAACAAAACTCTAAATTCACCTTGAAATCCTTCCTAATTTGTTAAACCACTGTAAACAATAACATATTAAAGCTCAGAGCAAGGACTATGGATTCCTACACCTGCCTTCTGAACTGGTTCATCAAGAAAGCCTGGCCCAATTGCAAGAGTTGTCATATTTTCTGAAGCACTCATTAATTATATGCATTTGTTTCTCATGTGCCCTGCTAATATTATTTCACCAATAATGAAAAACACAGCAGAGCTTCTGCTTCTCTAATTCTCAGGAACTAGCTGCAGCCATTTCCAGCTGTCTTGTGCAATGCTTCTGAAAGAATGGCTGTAGCAAGAGACAACTACATATTGCTGAAAAGAAGTCTCTTGGCCCATGCCTTTAGTGTCTTCATGAGAGCAATGCTTTGCTGCTGGCAGAAAGATTTTTTCCATGTCAATGTCCCACCTGCTATTCCGGCTAAGGAAGTACACACTGCTAGGCTGCCAGTCAGAAACATTCTAGTCACTTTGAAACATATTGTTGTGAGAGATGAAGAGTAACCCTACACATTTGTAATTACCTCCATAATATGGAAGCCACTTGTATTGCTTTCCTTGGAATTCTGTCCCATCAAACTCTGCACATTGCTCTGCCCGGAAATCCCGGGAGCCTTCTGGGCAGCTCTGTTCAAAGGACAAAATGTTTGCACTAAGACATTATGAAAAGGCAAGTGTACAACAAAAGTAATTTCTTTTTATTTGTTATTGCTCCCATATAAAATCAAGGGCATAAGTTCAATATCCTTCTGAAGGGGTACTGTTGGTGAGCAGCATTCACCAGTGATGCCAGAATGACAATTTTGTGAATTAAAATGATGTTTGTCTGGGGAAAAGGAGCAACAGGCAAGCAAAACCAAAAAACCAGATCATAGCACTGTACCTGAAGGTTGCACGACCGATAGCTTCGAGTTGGTCCGACGCAACTGGAAGGGTCTTCTGTCCTGAAAGACAGAAAAAGAATATGAAGTTCTTTGAACAATACATACACACAAAATAATCTCTCGGGAGACATTACAAATCACTTTCATGTTGAGAATACCTCCTGGGAATCATAAGCCTGAGAAAATCTTGGCACAGTCATTGGCTCTCAGGAGAGAAACCCACTGCTCTGAACTGTTGTCCCTCTCCCTAGGCCTGCCAAGCTAGACCTGATAGAATGGCTGCTGCCACACCAAACACCTGATGGCACAGCCCCAGATCTCACAGAGAAACCACTGTGCTTTAGCAAAGGAGCCAAAGCAAGGACGTCTTGAAGAGAGCACTATTCAAAACGGCAGTGATGAGATGGAAAGCTGAGGATCTTCTCATGGTGGACTCAGGTGAATTATTCTCCCGGAATCAAACACCAGGTTGGTTTTGTTCTCCATGTCTACTGGAAGAGAGGAAGGTCAGTAACTGAAAAACACACTTGAAGGAAGAAAAAGGAGGTTGGGCTTCACCTCTGGGAGTAGCAGCGCCGCTGCCGAGTGCTGACTCCGCCGCCGCAGCTCCGGCTGCACTCGCTCCACTCGCCCCAGCTCCCCCAGACACCGGCTTGCCGCTTCACCCGGGGGCCCTGTGGACAAACCCCACACGTATATCAAGTCAAGATGGCAACACAGGAAAACTTGTAGACATGAAGCAGACCTCCTTTGTGTTCTCCTGCAAGAGAGCCTGTCTTGCTGGGCTCTGTTCCTAATAGGAAAAATGGCAGAGAACAATACATCAGAAATGTCAAGCCTCTAGTATCTAGGGGTATTAGCTTCCTGAAGCCATACAGCACATCCAGCTTTATCATCTCCCTTAAACTGCTACTGTATTCACAGAATCTCAGCACTTTTGAATAACCATCTGAAAGAGGTCAGGCAGCTAGGCAGGAAAGGCAAATCATTAGCTCAGGGACTATGAGCACTGTCACTCCATACCAGATTGACAGAGCCACTTAATCCCAAGTCTTTGTCTGCAAGCCAGACAGTTAATAGACATAAAGGAAACAGTATGGAAAACCCTGGAACACACTTTTTACTGCAACAAAGTCCCATATATGGACCTGCTTTCCCCTACCCAATTGTGTCCAACGATGAGGTCAAGGTCTGGGCCACTATGAGCTACAACCTTAATTATTTTTGTGTTTTGAAAATCTGAATGGATACTGACATTAACAGAGATAAGCATGATAACCTAGATAAGAAGGTACAAGTGCAAGGGAACAAACCAAAATACATTGTCTGAGAAGCACGTTAAACACTTTTTCAGGGAAAAAAGGCCTACTGTGGGATGCATATCCAGCAGAACATGGGTGTTTAGCAGGAAGAATAGTAACATTCTGAAAGAAAAAAAAATAATAAAAAAAAAAATTGTTGTAAGATGCAAAAGGATGAATTCCATTTGGAAAATAAGTCAAATGCAGGGTTACCCAGGAAGTGATGCTGTAAAAACAACGTTTGCTGTGCAGCTGCACCTGTAGGACAGTTTATGTATATATTTATTATACAGCTGAGAAGGTAACACATACCAATTAGGCATTAAGACCTATGTAATGAGGAGCGGGCAGGCAGAGAAACAAAATGAAAAAAAAAACAACCTTGAGATGTAGTCTAATTCCCTTCCACACACACAGTATCCCACCAAATGGAGATAACCCCTGGGCCTGTGTCCCAGCCCATCCTCTAGTTTCACACAAGCCCTTTTGACCAAAACCCAGCACCCCAGATTCCCACACTCTGTGTTTCCTTGCTCATATGCTGTTTCCATTCCTTCTTATGTCCCTCCTGTATCTTTATGTAAGCTACTCCCTGATGATCACCCAGCTAGTAAATGCCATCATGGGTGTTTTCCACTGGAGTGGAGGAACATCCTAGAAATGGAGAATTTCACTGTAGCAGGGATATTAACCCTACTCACCTACAACACACCTCACACTTTCCACCCACTCAGGTCACTTTCCAAGACCTACAGACAAGGCAAAAGATGCTCACTTTAAGAACATTATTTTCACTTCAGTGAAGTGATAACTGCTTTTACATAAGACATTCAGGTCTCTGCTAGCAATAGGAGCTAGCTTAATAAATTATCCATCTAACAACTTAGACAAGATGCATGGGTTAATCCTCCTTTGTCATTAAAATGGTTTTTGTAATTTTCTACACATACTCCCTGCCTGACTGTATGTCCTTGAGTTATGGTCTTGTTTCTCTCTTTCTCTTACAGAGCAAAGCAACACAGTCCATCATCCTGCCATATTCATGCATTTGCAACCAAACTACCCACAACCATCTAGCTGCAAAGTGACCCCAAACTCTTCCTGCCTATCACCTATATTGCTCTAAAGTTAAACACTTTCTTCTTGGCCCATGCTATTCAATTTCCTTTGAAAAAGTTTTGTGCAGTGCTTTCTAATACCTCTGCAAATAAAATCCTTCAGGATAAGTTTTCTTGTTCAGACTAACCCTGTTTGCCTTCATCCTGCTCTCTAAATGGCACTACCCAGGCTACAGCCACTCCTACTTAGCTTCTCTCTGCCAAGTCAACATTTCCCTGAACCCTTGCCAAGCACTTCTCCCATTCTTCCATTCCAGATACTGAGCTCAGTGTTTGTCTTCTGCATTCTCATTTGCCTTTCCAGGAGTAATCCCATCAACAGAGCTTCAGCTTTCATCAAGGCATCTTTTTTTTTTTTTTCCCAAGTTTTTCTTTCAGGCACCTAATTCCTCTCACTGTAATCCCTCCTCCCTTACTCTCAAAAGAATGAAACATGCTACCACTCTGTTTCACTGCAGTTTTATGCCTCTATATCAACTAACTGGTTTAGGAGTAGTATTAGCTCTCTCTGGAAACAAGGGACCTTTCAGTCAGCATAAGGGAGAGAAGATCATGGAGATAAAAATCCAAAGGAAGAGCATTTGAAAGGCAGATCACTGGAAGGCAATTAGAATAGAAAGGCCTTCCCTGACACACACACCAACCTGATAGATATTTCAATATGCCTCCTACAGAAGTAGCATTCTTTATTATTTCAATAGAGAGTAAAATCTCCAGGGACCCTTTGTTGTAAAGCTTATGCATCTGCAGAGTTCAGGAACAACCATTTTCTCAGTATCAGTCCATTTATGTACACCCCAAAAGCAGCATCAGCCAGAAGCATCCTCTCAAAGCTGTACAGCATTAGAGAAGCATTTGTGCAGGGGCCCAACCCCCACATTGAGAAATCTGTGCACTGTCCTCATTACTTCAGTAACTGCATACATGTGTGTACAGGTAAATACAAAGCTACATATTTGTAATAAATAAGAAATGTATTATTATATAATCTGATAATAAGATGTTTTTCAATGCTGTCAGCTAGTTTCTGTACCAAAAGCCTCTTTCTGCTCTTTTCAGACTCTGGAATACTTTTATCTGTTGTCAGCCAGGACAACTAAATCCCGCTCCCTCAAGGACCCAAACAGTAGCAAAAATTTACAAACTTCATTGGTGTTACCAATTTATTTGGTTCCATTCCTCCTTCACCTCAGCCTAACACCCATACAAGAAAGCAGTTCCTGTATCTGCATTAAGTATATGTTTTAATGTTTCAGGAAATGTGAGAGAACACATACAACCATCTTACCTGACTTCTGAAAACTGTAGAAAGAACAGTCAGTTAACAGCCAACCGCTCTGTTTTATTTCCTCTTAAGACAACAGCAATGTGCACCTTCTGGGGGTACTGATGATGCATGCGACCCTGGCACCATATGCTCTCAGTGCTCCTTGATAAACAGGCTGCTGTGGTGTAAAAGTTGAGTAGGCCAGTGGTTTCCCTTCTATGAACTCTGCATTGCTTTGGCCAGTTCCTAGGTAGGTGCACTGCTGACGTAGTTGCAGCATCTGCTGTCATCAGGTCAAGTTTATCTGATATAACCAGGAAGTAAAAAACTTATGCCTTTGAGTCACTAGAGCTCCAGACTTCATCTTTAAAGACAATTCCAGTATGTGTCAGGCACAAATTAAGAATTCTGGAAAGCTGTCCTAGAGAGTCTAAATGTAATGTTTATTTTTATATATTAAACATGCACTGGAAGACAAGTTACAAATGAAACTTGACTCAGAAAAACAGAACATACTGTCAATATGTAGGAACACAATAAAATGTGGAGTAGTGATTCAGCATGAATTATTTCCTAGTGCCTTCTTGCAATTCCAACACTAATAAGCTATCAAAGCAAACACCAATTTACTATACAGTCCAAAGTGAGCAGTGAAGGTCTGCAGTCACAGGTCCAAACAACAAAAATCCCAGCCAAGTTCTTACTCCTAATGTCTCCCCTACTCCTTGGGCACCTTTGAGGGCCGAGAGATAGACAGAACTATTCTGTGATTCTTTGTGCCACCTTTCCAGACTGACAAGCAGCAACAAAACACCACGTTACACCACTCCAACAGTTGCTGCTTGAAGTACACGGTTATTGATATCCATGCTATGCTTGAGAGGTTTTGGACAATGCTAGTGCTTGTTTCTAGTCCAGCAGGTCACATAGCTTTGGTTCCTTGAGCTGCAATTTAAGCATCTTTTTGCATACAAAAAAAGTTTTTTACTGTGATTACTGGACTGCATCACATAGTTACTAGACTCATTTCAGATTGCCCCTTGTCCTACCACTGGACATCACTGTAAAAAGCCTGGCTCCATCCTCCTGACACTCACCCTTAATGTATTTGTAACCATTGACGAGGTCGCCCCTCAGTCTCCTTTTCTCCAAGCTAAGAAGGCCCAGCTCCCTCAGCCTTTCCTCATAAGGGAGATGTTCCATCCCCTTCATCATCTTTGTGGCTCTGTGCTGGACTCTTTCAAGCAGTTCCCTGTTCTTCTTGAAATGAGGGGCCCAGAAGTGGACACAATACTCCAGATGAGGCCTCACCAAGGCAGAATAGAGAGGAAGGAGAACCTCCCTTGACCTACTAACCACACCCTTTCTAATGCACCCCAGGATGCCATTGGCCTTCTTGGCCACAAAGGCACATTGCTGGCTCATGGTCATCCTCCTGTCCACCAGGACCCCCGGGTCCCTTTCTCCTACACTGCTCCTCAGTGAAAAATACAGCTTTGCTAGTTTCAATGATAATTGCTTAGAGAAAAGTTAATAAGGGAGGAGAAGAGAAAAAAAACAACAACAATAAAGCTGTCCAGGTACTCTGACAACTGGCTGCTCCCTGTGGGCTGCGTGCCAGCAGCATGGAGCTCAGCCAGGGAAGAAGGGCTGGGGACTGAGCACGTCCAGCTGCAGGTGGGCCAGGCTTGTGAAGGGCCATGGCTGGGCAGGGCAGGGGCTGGCAGCCCCGGGCAGCTGCAACGAGGTCCTGGGCTGGGGGAGGAAGGGCCTAGAAGTGCCATCAGGGCCCTGACAAAAGCAACCCATGTTGAGTGTATTCTTAGTCCATGTGCTTTTCCTTCTTTCTATATCCAGAAGATCGGCCCAGTAATACCCTGACTCCATGTGCTTTTCCTTCTTTCTATATCCAGATCGGCCCAGTAATACCCTGATGATCACCTATAGTGTTTCCATCTAGCTAAGCCTGCAAGACACATGGCCTTCAGCACTCACTTATTTGAAAGAGAGCTGAAAGCATCCAGCGTGTCTCACACATTTATAGTGTAGATAGAGGCTACTATTCCAATGATGCATTTTCATGATAAATCCATCTGCAACCAGCTATGCTGAAAATGCAACAAAAAAATAAGTGAATGAATCAGACTCACATTAGCAAAGCATTTTTTTATAATTCTGCCTTAACCATTGATCTTGGCTCAGACACAGCAGGCTTGCAAAGAGCTTTGAAGGTGAAGAATGCCAAGTATCATTTGTATGAATAATGAATGAGCAATCAAAGAATTGCATTTGAGCAAAACTAGAAAAACAAGAATGAAAGCAAACAAGATGGTAACAGCAGGAAGTGAAATACAAAATGGACAGAAGAGAGTATCCTATTAAGGGAAAGTGCTTTACAAAGAGGAGAAAAGGCCCAAGCCTCCTTAGTTTTAATAGCTTGTGGTTTTTATACTTACTGTGTGTAATTCCTTCCACTTCCCCTTACCACCCTAGCCAGGGCTTGTTAGTATATGCCCTCTAATAAATCCATCAAAATCTGTAATTTTTCTCACATCTTCAGCTCCCCAGAACTTCAGGTTCTCCCTACATCACTTAACCCACTCCCTCACTATTTCAAACTCTTTTCCATGCTCCCTGTGTTCACCTTCCCCCAGCACTCCTCACTCTTTTACCTCTTTAAGGGCTGTCCCACCGTACACCTGGCCCCTTCCATGTTCCCTCCTTTCCTGGCTGCCAGGCAGGACACGGTGCACACCTGAACCCCTGCTGAGCCCCACACGTGCTGCCCCATGAGACTGTGCTGGCTGCTGGCGAGCAGGCAGAGCAGGTAAGTCACTTTTCGGAAATGGAAAGACTCTGGGTGGCCTGGAGCTCACTAGGGTCTCTATAAAGGTACAGCCATTGCAGAGAAGTCAATTTAATTCTTGGAATCCTTGCGGAAGAAACTGGGGACATTCAGAAGACTCCACAAAGAGGAGGACTGTGAGAAAACTTTGACTCCAAACTTATTTGGAAAAGCGGACAAAACACACAGTATGAAGTCACCAGAAGTTGTTTATCCAAGGAACCTAACAGGAAGTGAAGGTTGAGATGGATGAACTGTTACATGCTAGCAGACAGCCCTCTCAGCTAAAACCACTGTGGCATCCAATTATTGGAAAGTGGAAAATCTGACACCAGCTTACAAAAGGATCCCAGGGGAATCTGAGGGGCTGTGTATCTACTTAGTCTAAAAATGACATCTACTGATAAATATTAATAGAAACTATAACAAAAACCAGATTTAGCAGCCACCTGAATAAATACAGTATATTTGGCAAATCCTTCTAAGACCATGGCAGTTCTTTGAGAGATTCACAAACATGTCAACAAGGATAAGCTGTCAGATAGACTCAGATTTCCAAAAAGCTTTCAATGAAATCCTTCACCTAAAGCTTTTAAAGAAGCTAAGCAGCCAGAAGGAAAGTCCGTGCATGGATGATGAGCAGGTGGCCCAAAGACAAAAGCAAAGGAAGGAGTGAAATCTCCATCCATTGCAAAAACTGACATGAGCAGCAGAATTTTATAAGGAATTGGAACTGCTCAACACATTTATAAGTTACGCCTAAAACCCAGAAGTAACAAAGGCAGCTGATAAGGGTAATTCAGGGTAATAAAGAACAAGAGAGAACCAGAGACAGACTGCAAAGATACTATGATGCCCTTCCATAGTTAAGTGACTTGCCACTAAAATTACAGTTGATATTTCATGTATTTGAATGTGATTTTCAGCCAACATTCAGACCAGCTTTCACTTATAGCACACCTGCAGTATGATCTAGGAGCAAATGTAAGAACTGGATGTGATCTAACTATTAGATAATGACTACAGATATTTAAAAAATTAAAAAGTGTTCCTCTGATGAGCAGCTTGTCCTTTAAATAGTTCCATGACATAGGCAGATAAGACATTTCCAATCTGGCAAGAAGGAATTCCAGATACAAAGATTTGCCAACATGAAATCACACTAGTAAAAAAAAAAAAATGAGGCAGAGAGAAATCTGATTAATGTAGTATTTACTGAGCATAAAGCAACCCCAAAGCATACAATACACACACACATAATCATGCCAAATACATGGTCACAACAATAATAGAAGAATTAATCACATGGAAAACTGTCAGAATTTATTTTATCTAGATCACCAAAAGCACCATTCTATCAGCAGTGACACTAATGGACAGGGCTCAAGCAGTTTTACACCATTTTATCCTTCTCTGAAAACACAGGAGGAATCATGACAAAAACACTTGAACATGGCATTTTCTGTTCTTGCCACTGTTTACAACCTTCCTAGGAGCAACGTCAGCATGGCCTGAAATTGCAGTAGACTGTTCTCAGTTCTGCATTAACAGCTAGGGTATAAAATGGAGAGACAACTTTGTTTTCTGTTTGTATAGCCCTTAAACACTACTCCTTCTGACCATTCAGCTGTAGTTTCTAATACTGCCAAGTGCAAGCCAGTGGTGACTTTTTCCAGATCCTTCAAATCCTGCTGAAAAGGGAAAGACACCACAAGTGCTGTACACTAAGTCCTTCTCCATATTGTAACAGGAAGAAGACAACAGGAGTCTAGGATGGAGCACTGGGCAGGAAATTCTCAGCAGGCAGTGGCTTTGACAAGCAGGAGTTGCTCTCTTGCTCCTTAATGCTGCCTGGAGTGCCTGGCAGGTAAACCAGCCACTCTCAGACTGCAAGCAGAGAGATGTAGGCAATAGCCTCAGCTGCTCTTCAGGTCTCAGCCTTGTCAGCATTTCTGCCCTTATTCTGCTCACTGCTTTCCCTAGCCTAATAATCTATGAAATAAAAACAAGTTCAGCTACTCCACTCCAAAAGCAGAAGAAATGAGAAACAGCAGCCAGCCATCTACACCCTTTAATCACAAGCAGACATGAGTCCCTGTAGACTCATCTTCTCCATCTTTGTGTAAGCCTGCAGTTCACACACTCATAGCTGCACTACCATTAGCATTATCTGTCTGTGGGCCTGCAAGTTCATGCTTTCCTGCTTCTGGGACAAAATGTGTTCAAGATGCAGTTGTTTGCATTGATGGATGGAAGTATGGATTGAAGAGATAAAGTAAGCAGTTCATCATGGAATAAAACCCACACATGGTGGTCTGTGCCTTTTCTGCTGTTCTACAGCTGGAGTTGACCCACCTTTCTACCTATGTGCTGTTATATTGGCATCTCATTTGGCACCAAAATCAAAACAATTGCTGGTATCACAGCTGCAAGGCTGCTCTGGATCTAATATTTAGCACAGTTAAAGTGACAGAGCCTCAATTTCATAAGAGATACACTACTATACATTAAAGGAAGTGGAGAAATGCACCATGCCACCTGACAATCTGTTATACCTCTGTCACTGGGAAATAAAAAAGAACAGCACAGGTGTCCTGGTTTCAGCTGGGATAGAACTTACTTTCTTCTTAGCAGCTAGAACAGTGTTGTGCTTTGGATTTAGTATAGGCAACAAGAGGATAATTGGATAAGAGAATTGGATAAGAGAAGAACATTGATATTACACTGATGTTTTTAGCTGTTGCTAAGAAATAAAGGACTTTTCAACCCCATGTTTTGCTAGTGTGCAGGTGCACAAGTAGCTGTAAGGGAGCACACCCAGAGCCATGGATCCAAATTGGCCAAAGAGATATTCCATACTGTATGACATCATGCTCAGCATATGAAGCTGGGGCAAGAAGAAGGAAGAGAGGGTGTTCAGAGTGATGCTGTTTGTCCTCCCAAGTGACTGTTCTGTGTGATAGAGCCCTGCTTTCCTGGATGTGGCTGAACAACTGCCTGTCCACAGGAAGTAGTGCACAAATTCCTTGTCTTTGCTTCAGTACACAGCTTTTGCTTTACCTATTAAACTGTCTTTATCTCAAACCACAAGTTTTCTCACTTTTACCCTTCCAATTCTCTCCCCATCCCACTAGGGGATAGTGAGCAAGCAGCTGGATTTCTGGCTGGAGTTAAACCACAACAGAGAAGGGACCTTTTCAAAGCTATGTGACATGGATTCAAGTAATTTTTCAATAATCCTGCCATCTCAAATGAAGCCCTAAAGGAGTGGAGAATGGTGTAGAAGAGTAAGCATTCCCCACCTTATTTTTCCACCATGCAGTATGGTGGAAATAGAAGCCATCTTCACTCTCACCCTCTCCTTCCCTTCCTTCCCAACTCCCACATATGTGCAAAATTTGCATTTATAGCAGCAGAGCTACCACTCCTCTTCTGCAGCAGTGAAAGAAGCATGCAGGCATAGCTTTTCCAGAGCTGTCCCACCTGTGGGAGTTCAGGCAGCTCCACCACTCTTTTGGTGCAGAAACTGATCTAGCATAGACTTGAGTTGCCAACACTACACTTGGCCCTGCCCACTCCAGCTCTCATAACCTGACAGTCTCTTGCTATGGTTCAGCCTCCTTGCATTAGCATCTGGTAAGAAATGGCCCATGTGAAACCAACACCATTTCCCTCTTATCTCCCAGAAACAAACAAACAAAAAAGGAGAATTGCACCAGCAGAGTGCCTCAGTGCTGCTGGATCTTCCTGCTTCCTCATGGTTTGGATAGAACCAGGATGTCAGGGAAATCGAAGTTAAGTGATGGCCAAGCTCTGGCTCCCTCTGTTCCCCTTCATTCAGCATGGCTGCAAGAGGAGCTACTGGCTGCAGGCAGGGGACAGAGTATAATGCTGTAGAGAAATGTCAGCCTTCACAGTGGCTGTGTCTTTCAATCATTTCCCTTCCAAAAAATCACCAGGTTGGAGACAAGCAGGTGAAGAGATGAATGGAATACAGTATATTCTGTTTCTGGTTCTTTTAAGAGACAGCACCATCTTCTATTAGATGTGAGAAAGCAGGATCTCATTGAAGCATATTTCCATCTGTAAGATAGGAATCTCTGACGATTAACATACTCTGCTTGATTTCTGGCCTCTCATCCCTGATCTTCAAAGAAGGCCTAGAAAGCATTTGCAAATGCTGAATCTGGGAACAGAACTTCATAATCATACCAGAGATTAAAAGCTACAGACTCATTAATTTTAATGGCTTATTTATAATTCCTCTCTACTCCCACAAAACACTTACTCCAGGTGATAATTACCTCTTCCCTTCCTGCCCCCCTCTCCCCCAATCCTTTACACATAACAAACATATCACTGTTCCTTTGCTAACACTTCCACTCCATTCAGCAGGTCACCTTTTACTCAGATGTCCAACTCATTAATATGATTGAAGTTAAACTCAGAGAAACTGTTCTCAAGCTGCATTTACTTCAAAAAGATCCTACTTATCTCTCAGAGAGGAAGAGGACTCCAAGTTCCTGGGATAATAGATGTGTTCTTCTTCTGACAATATCAAATTGGCTTAACACAAAGATTCCCTCCCCCAGTAAAGCTAAGCCATATGGCTTAGACCACTAAGACCAAAGAAAAGAGAAAAACCAGCTAGGCAAAGATTCATTCTCTTTAAGTGACAACTCTCTGTAGCTTTGAAGCAGGAGACAGCAATTACTGCTTTGCAGATAACATCCCTAGAGCTAAAGGTACTACCAGAATTTTGTTATTTAATGGCCATGTTAAACTTTTCATAACATTACCACAGGAGGCCTGATGACCTGAACCCATTAGCTCTTTCAGGAATACTTTCTACAAAATACTTGTGTCACAGATGCTGACAGTCCTTACCAGAAGTATTTTTCATTTCTCATAATGGTGTTCAGAAGAGCTTTTACTTACTGAAAATGCAGAAAGTGGCATCACTGTTAGCATGAGCAGAAGGAACAAGTTCTTCATCTCTGCCTGTGGGAACAGAAAGATTATTGATCAGAATTTCTTGCTTCTTTGCTGCTTGGATGGTGGAAAAGCATACAGTACAGTAAAAGTGGAGGTGGAACTAGAATCAAGGTGAAGGAAGAAAAACAGTTTTATCACTACACTCCATGGATAGATGAAGGCAACTGCAAAGACTGAAATTACTCCACACAGAAACCCATAATGTAATTACCGAGAGCAAGTGTTTCCCTGAACTTTCCTCTGGTATTATAACACCATCCCCTGGCACAGTGGAAGATACATGCTGTTGCATGTATGCCTTCCCACCCTTTTACATAGACACATGATAAAAATACTTGAAGATTGCAATTACTTCGCCCAACCCAAGGTAAGAAATTCCACAGTTAGCATTTCTGTACCCTACAGTCATCCTGTGTGGCTTGGTGAAGCTTTATGTCTATTGTTGTCTGATCTTGCTTGTTTAAAATCCTACAGTTAAGATGGAGATAGTTAGCTTCAATCATCAGCAGTTACACCCCTTCTGCAGAGCTAGAAAGGAGATCAGGCCACAAAGACTGGTATGGCAGACACAAGAGTTTTAAAAATTGTGGCATTATACACATTTGGGACCAGAATATGGTGTAGTGCCTGTTTCTACTTTATCCTTCCTTTTTTGAGCTGCAGCAACCAAGTCAACAAAAACCACCTCTCCAACATTTACAGCTGTGATCATGGACACTTCAGCCACTAGAGACTGCCTGTTTCTCATGACCATTTTCTGGTGACCTCAGGACCAGTTGATTGAGCCCAGTAAGAAGAGATGGACAACATATTCCCAGCATAGTTTTGTCTACTTTAAGCTTCTTTCTAACTTGGAAAGGAAAAGGAAAGATGGAGAAATCTTCCTTTCACAGTGTGTAAAAGCATAAAGGAAGAAATGTTTGTCTCATAAATCATTGTAACAACCTGTTTTAATACTAAAACTTCATATATAGGTCCTTTAGCCTGGTCTATGAAATCCAGATAAAATATATAATGTATATAATCATTAACAATTATAATATTGACATAAAATAAATGTTGCATGAGAATATCAAACCAGAAACAAAACATACCCAAAATGAAACCTGCTTGGTCTAGTGTTTGCATATTTCAGGGTACTTTATGGAGAACAACCAGTTTTGTCATTGTGCTAGGTCTCATTGAATTACAACTCATTACAATTCCCTATGTCCATATATACCATGGAATGCCCAGCATTCACAGTGCTGGGCATAAAAAACTTGTTGGATGTAAAAACTGCTACATGCTGAAAATCCAGTTGCACCCAATTCTATGTGCAAATTAGCAATGAAGAGGGAAAATGGAACTGGGGAAATGAGCACTGATAAACTTCTCTCCCTATATACTGAGTGCAAGTCATACAACCTGTAACAAAAAAATTCTGTGGGAGCTTTTCTTATGAATAAGCTTTTGTTAACTTTCGATTAGTCTTTCTTAAGAAACTGGGGGAAGCCTATGTACCCTCTGTCACTCATACATGCTATTACTTCTCTCCTCATTCAATTCAAGGAAGAAACCTGGAGATGCCCCCTATAAGAGGTCAAGTACACTCTCTATGCTGTAGAAGCCAACAGCCAAAACACAGGTTAGATCTGTACCACCACCCTATCCAAGGGCTAAATCCTTTCAGAAGGGAGGGACAGCTAGTAGAGACCCTTTTGCTGCAAGTTCCATGTATGCAAACTGCAAATTTTTAAAGCAGCATATAATGTCCTCACAACACTAACAAAGAGCACTGTGAGAAGAGCGT
>NW_009953579.1:767220-802213 GCF_000747805.2 Chaetura pelagica | reverse complement strand
GTCTTCCTGGAGTTGGTTTTAAACTGAGATTAAATCTTTGAGACTGATATGCTCCTCTTCCTACAACCCAGAAAGAACTTCTCTCTGCCTCACATCTCCCATTCCAGGCACCTCTCAGGTTCACAGAGGTGGCTCTGAAAATCACATCCCTTGCTCTGCTGTTAACAGACTGCCTGCTCAGCCCCTTCTGGCATCTGAGCCAAGAGGCAGAGAGGGAACGGGGCCCAAATCACAAGAGGGTCCTGGAGAAGAGACCAGAGAAGCAGCTCACCATGGGTAGTAGTGCTCCCACTGTCCACGCAGAATCTTGGAGGTTTTTAGCCAGATAGGATAAAAAGATTCTGTGAGGAGATAACTATAGACAGCAATCAGTGTTTGGGACAATCCCTTGCAACAAAACAGCAAGAGGTTATAGCTCAGGTTCTTGCATGTATTTTTGTACCATTGCACTTGCATGAGAATTCCTAACATATGTCCCAAACGTAGCATTAAAAAGTTTAGACCACCCAGTCTTATTAGACTAGTCAACAGATTCCAGGAAGGATGGTTGGAAGGAAGAACAGGACCTTCTGTATCCTATTACTACCCCCACTGCAAAACAAATCTTGGGTATGATTCTCTGAGCTTCAACAAACAGGCTTCCTCAGATGTAGTGTTCAGCATTGATCCCTTTTTTCCTTTCTTTCAACAACAAACAACATAGATGGGACTGGGAAATCTGTCTGAAACCTGAACAAAGGTCAAGTTTTTCTTTCCAGATTAAATGGCTCTTTCACTCCTTTTAAGACCTAGGATACAGCAGCACATGTTTATCCTGCTTGTTTGCCATTCTTCTCACTGAAGCCTGGATGTGCGGGGGAAGGAATGAAAAGGACAGTGTTTTGCAGAGCTTTTACTTGTAACAACAGCAGCTGCTGCTCCCTGTGCCTCCTGCCCTTCTTCAGTTCCCTCCAACCCTCCCCAGATCCCTTTTCCCACTGTGTGCTAGAACAGCATCTCCACCCCCCTTTACCCAGAAACAGCAGCAGGGCCTGAAGGGAAATGGTGACTTTATGCTCAAGTTATGGAACAGCTGCTGGAAAGCTCACATGTAGGAATTCCTGCCATAGTGCTAAAATATGAAGTTATTTCAGCAAGAGGGATTATGAGAATCAGTACACAATAAGTAAGAAACAACCAGAATCCTCAACCAGAACTAGAGGCGTGGCCAGCTGAAACCTCCATTCCATACACCAGAGGAAATTTAAATTGCCCAGCCAACTACACCTGGCATTAACTGCTCAGGTGAGATCAATAAAAGGGCTGAAGTGGTGACTGGGTTCAGTCGTCTGTAAGCTTGGTCAAAAAGAGTCAATCTAGACCTGAACTATGAAGCTGTTTTCTGCAGGAGATGCTGAGTCGAGCTCCTCTGAACACAAGAGAAGTTCAAACTTGAATCTCTCAGGACTTGTACTCCAAAACAGTAAGGAACAAATAATATTTTGGTGGAAATTTCTGAAACTACTGAAAGGATGTTCTTTGCTTTCTGAACTGCCTCCTCAATACCTGCTTCTCCCTGGCACTGTGGACAGGAGGGTCAGAGGACCACTAAGGAGATGGCTGGAATTTTTATAACTTTAGACAGAACATGATAACTCCAGTACAACTGAAAACTGGGATGAACACCCTTATTTCAGGGCTTAACACTAAACCCACTCAGGAAATGAGCTTTTGCCTTAACAAAAAGAAGGTCTAGAAAAGACAGATTTCCAGTCTTAGAGATGTCTGTGTAACGGAGCCATCAGTGAACTGCCATAAAAATACTCTGTTTCATTATAAGGTCACATCCAGGGCCAGGCACACTTAGCAAGATCAGTCAAATCTTCATTAAGACCAGGAGTACATTTCAGAATCAAGGAGAGTTTTAGTGACTCTTATATTTACTTTATGTGTGCAAATCCTGCCTTCCAACACACAAACATGGTTCAAGATGGCTTATTTGAACCTGACCTCTTTTCCAAATAGCCACTCAGCATCCGTGTTCCTAGGAAACAAGACCTACATTGCCTGTAAATATATGTAAAAATAACCTTTAACCAGCTGGCTGATTTCAGGGTTTCAAAATTATAAGTTTAAGTTTTGTTTGAGGAAAAAGATACTGGGCTGGAATGAAAAGACATGTTGGACTTTAAACCCATTTAATTGGTTAGGTTTTGTTTTCAACAGGAGGGAATCCAAACTTGAAAAAGATTTTACAAATAACTCAGCTTTGCTTAAAGAAGAGCTTAAGCTGTTTAAATACTACAGTATCAGATCACAAAGTCAGAATAAAACAGGTTTCATGAGTTCCATTACTCACAGATATATTGGTCAGGATTTTTCTCTATTCATTTTGAAAATAACTAATAACAGACAGTCAGTGCTATGTGGTTCTTCCTTGTTTAGCATACATGATAGACCAAATCTTGTGTCTGTGAACCAAACTTCTAAATCATCCTTTGGCTGAAGACACATACCACATATGTGGGTCAGGAACTGTTCTGGGAGTGGTTCATAGGCAGAAGGTGAAGACCCCTTCAGGGTTCCCACTTTTCTATTGCCAGACAAGGTTAATTGGGCATGCAGGTAAGTGGCAAAGCCACCCAGCAATACTAGCTTTAGCAGATCCTTATAGTTCATTTTGTCTCCCAGCTGGGGATCTGAATCGCCCAGTGGGGACCAGTTATTCCCACCTGAGGCAGCCCTCGCACAGAGGCTGCCTTTGCCTGCCTTGTGAGCTACGGGTTCGCCATTCCTGCAGTAAGTATTTGCCTGTTGCAATGCAGATAGAAATTGCTTATTGTTAAGTTTAGCATGTCCAGCACTAAAGCAGAAGTTGCTGCTGTGATCCTGCTACCTGCACTTTTTCAGAATTTCCTTCTCTTTCCTACACTCCCAACTCCATCCCCCTTTCACACATCATGTCTCATTCGGTTGTTACATTTTTAGAAGCTCGGTTGAAGGAGGTGGGAAGTCAGAAAGGATGGTGAAAAGTTTCCCAATTATCCACTGGCATAAATTTTTATAACCACTGACTCAGAGCAGTCTTTTAGCTTTTATTCTCATTACAGTTTCTAAAGACATGATTGTTGCTTTGCTTTCAAAACACGCAGCCTGTCTCAGTTCCAGCTTTTGTTTGCCTTGCCTACTGAGAAGGTGAAGCATCTTTAAAGTTTTCACTGGAAGAGTTAAAAAGAGAAAATATAACCTTACAGCAAAACAATGAGATGAAGGCATAGATGAATTCTCTCTGGAAAGATCCTCCCTGGAGTAGGGATCAAAGGTGAGGAAAAGGTCCTTTTACTTAGGCTGTGAGAAAGGCTGAGGGAGTATGAGGATAACAACATGTAGCCCAGAGGAACCATGAAATCAGTCACCCCTTTAGGCAGAGGATATCACAGTCATGACATTTATTAATATCCCTTTTTTCTTCCTAAACTATGGTTAAACCATCCTTTGTTTGACATTTTTCCGAAGAAAACCATGGGCTTGATGTTCTTGGGGCTACAGCAGACAGAGCAATTAATATGCATGTGCCTGTTCAAGTGGGAGGATGCTGGTTTTCCCTTGTCTTGACCACACAATCAGCCACATTCATAAATAACTGTTCATATACAAAGCAACAGATAAATGTCTATGAACTTGTGTTTAAACACAAGACTGGTTGAAAGTGCTTAGTGGGAAGGAGAGAGAAGAAAGCAAAACAGGACCCAGGCTGTCTGAGTAAAAGTTTGATGGAGATGTCTTCGTATCCAGATTTATGAATTCACTCTAAATACATGCTAGGAGCTGAAGAATCCTCATCAAGAAAGTAACCCTGCTGAGATACACTTTCAGCCATATTATGAAAGATAAACTTTCAGCTACAATAACTTTAAAATTCACCTTATTAAATGGGGAAAGAAAAAAAAAACAACAAAAAACCCAAAACAAACAAAAAACTTACTAATGAGCACAGCAGCAGAGCTGGCTATAGAACTGAGTAGTGGTAACAAGCAAGGATCTTCTAGTCTGCTCTATCAAGAAGCTTTCATCTTAGCCTTCAGCCTGATCCATAACAGGCACATAAATATGCACCGAGCCATAGCTTAACATGGCTGACTCAGACCACCAATGTTTTTACAGAGGACTTCTAAGCAGTGCCAAGTTCAGCAACACCTGGGGAACCTATAGCAGCTTCTGTCATACAGCTTTAATCTGAGTACAAAAATTTCACAAAGCTGTAGCTGAAAAATCATCAGATGCAAGAGCAAGATCAGAACGTGAAACACATGGAAGTTCTAGCAAGGCCTCATGCAATACCCTAATGGGCAAAGAGACACGTCTGCTTCTTTCCCACTCTGCAAAATCCACAATAAAGTATCTAAGCTTTAGGCCAGTGAAGCAGCATCTACCAAGTAAATGTGCTCACTATGCCAACCCTTTACTGGAGCTAATACAGTATTTCATGAGGACAACTTTCTGTCTACCTATTAATATCTGCTGAGATTCAATTTTCTGCAACCAGCCTTCCACTATTAGGTTTTCAGCTGGAGATTTATTATAAGGAGTGAAGATAGGATTCTGCCTTCTATTTTGGTAGTCTCACTGTGCTTAGCTGTTAATTAAATCTGAGAGCACACAGGGATAACGATAAGTGCACACAGACTAATTTAGACAGTTAACTTTGCAAAAAGCCACACAGTGCCTATGGAAAACACATGGCCCAACATATATCCCAAACAATATATCCCAAACAATAACATAATTGAAGAGGAATGGTTAACAGCCTTTTACATTTACTACTCTCCTGTCAGAGTTCAAGCTTCACTTATATTTATTTAGCCTGATCTTAAGTACTTCAGGACACAGGGCACTGCTGCCATTTGCAAACATGTTAGCCAGCTGAGACTAATCCCTTCCAATTCAAGTGTTGGAGAATTCTTCAGGAAAGGAAAGGATTTAAATGGTGGAAAATTACTTCCAGTGTTATTTAATTTCATTCCATCCTAAATATAAATATGGCAATCTTCTGTCCCATGTGAGGGATTAAAAGTAATTATTTAAAAAATAGTGTTATCTCAAAAAGGAACTTTAAAACAATGCAAATTCTTTTCTGCCTCACTTTGCAGATATTCATCTCTGTTCACTGAGAGGATATTAGTGCTACACTCAACAGTATGCTTGTAGCAGACATAGGGAAGACCTGTGTTACCTTTAAATACATTTGCTTGGGGGACTAATGACATAGACAGGAAAACATGAGAATATTTACCCTGAACCTCATGCGGTTTTTGATTGCTGCTGCCTCTACATTATTTCTGGAACCTGAGATACTTTGTGGTTTTTTTAAAGCTAACTCAGTTTTAACTATATATCTGTAAACATGCCAAGCACACCACACTTGTATGGGTACATCTCTTCCCTAAGGAATCACCCTTACTGACTGTGATGTAGACATACCTTCAGTGGTACGAAGCAGGAATTCCCCCAGAGGAGCCAGTGGGCTTAATCACATTACTCTGCAAGGGAAAGATGACTAACACAAGAGCTAAAAGAAATTAAAAAGAAAAAAACCAAAACCAACCCCCAGAACCTTTGACTAACAAACTTAGGAGGCAGAACGTGGGCTAGTAGAATTAGGGCTGCAGTCTCTAAGGATACCAGCACAAGCATCTTTCATCTGTCACTAAAAATTAACTTCATAAAAAATGATCTTAGGAGGGTGAGATCACACTGCAGTGTCTGGAGAGATCTCAAAGGAAGCACATGTTTGACTGTGTGATCATAGCAAAATAAGAACAGTTTGATCTAAAAATAAATTGGTTTTTTGCTCTGAAGCTAGTTTCTTCCACAGATGCCCAAACCAGAGCCTCCAATTACTGCTCTAAGGACTAGGCAGAGAAATAAACAATCTATGGATTGTACTTGTTTTCTATACATCATGACTGAATGTCAAGGAGGTGAGCTTGTTACTGTGTGAGAAATCATAAACAAGTGGTTTGTACATAGGCTATGCATACCCACCCATAGGTGCCCACTCAAATCCATCATATTAAGGCACCTTCATAAACACCTAGTAACTGTTATTATTCATCATCCAAGACAAGATTGGACCACAACAAATCACATTTCAGATCCAAGAGTGTTAAAAAACGAGACAGCAAAACCGTATCCAGCAGAGTATAATTTCCAGAGAAATAAGTTCTTTTGACAAGTCCATCACACCATGGGTATAACTGCAAATGACTGTACTGGATCAGAGCAACCACCCCTCACTGTCTGGGCTGAGTGGCTATGCTAGGTACACAGAGGGGTTTCTTGTTAGTTTCATATAATTCTTCCCGCAGACCAAGAGCAAAGCAACTTACTCCCTCTGTGGTTTGCTAAGCAGCAATATGTCACCAGGTGAACACTTCCCCCCTCACTCACCTAAGGAGGAGCAGGTAACGAGAATTGAGAAGACTGTTGTAACTGCAGCCTATGCATTCTAGGTGCTGTTCTTACACAAAAGAGCAGATCTCATCCTTTCATTCAAAATAAATAAATAAAGCTATTTGTTTGCTGTGTGTTGATGAGTCACAAGTTAGATACACAGTCTAATCAAATGGTTAACATTTTATTAATGCGTAAAGGCCCCTCTGAACAAAGAGAAAGCCTGCAGGCAGCATAAGCCCTACCTGTTCTGAGGCACAGAACAGCATTTTGCCTCACTTTGCCTTGCATTGCATTCAAAAGAAGGTTCCTCAGTTGAGGTTGGAGTGGGGTTTTTTTTCCCCAGGTTCCCCATTTTAACAGAACATCTGTGTTTCTTAAGAACAAAACTTGCTCTTTTAACACAGAGTCATGTACCACCAGGAAAACTAGTTGCAACAACATAGCTCCTTTCCCATTCCTAAATCCTTTCAGCAAGTTAGGGCGCAGCCTCACGCAGGCTCCAACTGAATCTTGGTGCTTAATTTGTGAAACAAGTAATCCCCTAAGCAACTAGATTAGATGAGCTCTACCAGCATTCTCTTTTACTAAGCTGGCAAGTAGCTAGAGCTGAGAGAGAGCCCAGTGCAAAACCAGAGATACAGGATTAGCATCAAAAAGTGCTGCACTTATTGAACAGCAACATTTGAAATAATCCATTCTCTAACTTCTTTACAGCATTATAGTACCATAACAACTGCTACTTTCCCCTTAAAATGAAGACAATTGGTTGGGTTGGTACTTAACACTATTTTTTATATATATACAGAGAGAGACCCTTGCTTTAAAATCACATTAAATAATTTGTTACACCCCTTTTCTCAAATGCCACAGAGTAGACTGTTTACTAGTAGACCAATTTGGAATATGTGAATGCTACAGAGTAACTATCCCAACCCCAGAATTTCTGTGAAGCCATCAAGCATTTACAGTAATGAAGAAAAATACATTAAAAAAATATACCTCTGAGGTGTCAGGATGTTTCACAGCATGTGAGAACCTGAAAATATGCTTGAAAAAGAAGTTGCAATTATCCCACACTGGACAGGAAATCATACTGAAAGCAAAACTTTCAGAAACAGCAAATTTGCTCTATGGTTTGTGGGGTTTTTGCATTTTATTAATCTTGTCATTTACTAACAAGAAGAAATACTAGTTTAAGGTAGTGCCATGTCAAAGACACATGGTTCTCCTACTTTTGTTGCACGTGACAAATACCTCTGCTGCCTGTAACTGCAGAGCATTTGTCCTGAAACTCCAGAATGAGGTTGTCCAACACACACATGGCTGCTTACCAACATGCTGCACCTCAGAACAATGGTTTTCATGACTGCTCCATCTACAGAGACTGGGAAACGCTCCTGCGTTACAGAGGGTGGTAAATCTCCAAAAAGCCAGGAGAGACACATTTAAGTGGCAAGCCAGCTTACAGAGAAGGTGTTGAAAGGCCTTCCTAAGTGCAACGCAGAAGGGATAAAACAAGCTCCAAGTGTTGTGAACATACTTCGAAAAGCATTAAGTGAAATAATTTACAAACTCTCTTTATGGTCTCTAAAGTTAGACTTAAAGAAACGTTCCATCTCCCTGAGCTCCTGTACTAACACCAATTACTTCCTAGTCCTGTGAACTCCATTCACAACTGACATTAACTTAATCAAAGATTTGAAACTGCATTTTAAAATCAGCTGCTCCTTCACCACCACCTTGCCACCCACAGGGAACACCAGGGCATCAGACAAAACCCCTGCCCTGCCACATTGCTACCAGCCCATTACCATCTCCATGCCAGAACAGGTCCCTGAAACTGTCTTCTTGGCCTGCCTCACGCATCAGATTTCCTCAGGGATGAGAGATCCAGTCCTGCAAACCTCCCCAGGCCTTCACAAACGGGTCTGTTGACTCTGACAACATCTTTTGGCTGGGAAGAGCCTTCCAAATGGATCCTGCCTCACACAGCTGCAGGCAATGCAAGGCTGAGGACGAGACACTCCCGCCCCTTAGCACCTGCTAGCACAAGAACAGAAGCAGCTGAGCACTCCAGGGGTGATAGGGGTTTATAAGGGTCTTAGCACCAGGGCAGGATTTATTCCTATCAGCAAAAAATATGTTTCTCCAGTCAATATCCCTGTTACATTTGTCCAGCATCCTATCAGATTGATACCTTCCTCTTCCATCCCCCTGTTCCTCCCACCCATAACATCAGGAACAGCACTTCTGATTACATGGGAGAAGTATTAATGTTCACCAAATACATGTCTTCTTCCCTCCCTTCTAGGAAATAAAATCTTGCAGTCATAAGGTACCTGGTCTCTCCTCTCCCTTGTACTCTTTGAAGCAAAAAAAAATAAACGGTGGTGTTCTGATGGAAATAAGAAGTAGTTTAAGAAGCACAAATAGCACTGAAAAGGCAAATAGAAAATAGATGTCCAGGCAGAGGATTTAGGGCACAGCCCAGAACACAAAGTCAACACTTACCTTCTGTGTGTACCTGTGAAAGGTGGGTGCATAAGTTGGAGACAGTTACACCACTCTGCAGCCAAGCTCCAAAACCCACTTTTCTATCCTTCTGGTTCAAACAGTGGCTTTTAAGGCTCTTCTCTCCAGCTTCTGTTTGGTTACTAATCCTTACTGCACAGGAAAAGGAGAGTTGTATTTCATTTAACCCCTTCAGCCTCTGAGTTTCTTCACAGGAGTATCCACTTTTGCTTGGGAAAGGCAGAGTCACAAGCACACACGCACATTTTGGAATTGTTTCCAGCTCTAGTCCGTGTGTGAGCTCACACACTAGCTCTAAACTCTGCCTGAAGTTATTGCAGGGGTGGGGCCCTGTGTAACTAGTTTTATTTTAGCTGAAGGCAGCATATCAAAAGAGAGACAGTTATCCAGCAGATCCCTTTGGTACTCATTTTCAGTAAGCTGCTAACTCTACAAAAGAGTCATTTAACTTAAAACTTACTTTAAAGCTAAAGCATGAATCACAGCTCACAGAGATGCTTCTGACCAAAGAAAGTTTGAACTTCAATTCACAGCTAGATCTGGCTATAGGAAGACTTAAGCAGATACCTAAAGTCTGAAAATACCAGCATTTTGGATACAGACCTGAATTTAGCCAAAGACAATGGCAGCTCAGGTTTCTCTATTTTCTCCTCTAACAAATGCCAAGCGATTCAGATACCCGCTGAAAAATCCCATGAGGGAACAATTTAGCCACAGAAAAACTGTTAAGGGAAAAGGAATCTAGTTGGATGCATTACAAGGAAAAACTTCTGCTGTTAATCACATGGATACAAAAGAAAATGTTGCATAACAACTTGTGTGTTGCTGTTGTTTATGTTGAAAACAGATAATGGTCCCCTGTTGATTTCATCCTCTGCTTCCTATAAAACAAATAAATATTGAAATACAGAGATCACTGATCTATAAAAACAGATTCTGGTCCAGCAATTTTAACAGCTACCAGCATTTCAACCCCACTTATAAAACATTATGACTGAGGCCTCCAAAATTATGAGAAGAGACTTGGAGTCTTAAGTTTGGGCTGATATTTTTGTTTGCCTTCCAGTGTCAAAGTCCCTTTTCATCAGTAGTTCATTTGAAACCATGAGAAAAAATCCCTTGCTTTCCAAAGGAAAGCTGAAGCTTCTACCTTCAGGTAACTTCACATGATGGATCTTCCAAGGAAGACATCAAGATGTGCAGTGAAATCCCCAGAACTGGTATCACTACTTCTCTTCTTGGTCATTTAAAGCTACTACTTTAAATAATAGAAATAGACAATATCCTTGGCAGCTGTTGACAAGCCTAGACACACACAGCTCCAAACAGATAATAAGTTTCTAGCAGCTTCATAAATGCACCAGGTGACACAGAAGTAATTCTGTTCTGAGGCTACAGCTCTCTTCACCCCTCCTGGTCAATCCCTGCCTGGCAACTGGCCACAAAAGGTACACAGTACTCAAATCCTACCATTACTCATGCCACAGGGGACAGAGTTCAAATAAAAGTCACATCAATCCTGTACTTTCCTGCCCAAGCTAACTCTGCACCAATGAAAAATGATAAGCCCTAACAGGAAAACCAACCCAAAATGGCAAAACCTCCACCAAGAAGCAGGGGAACCTCAAAGGTTGAAGGACATGACTCACCCCCAAAGAGTGCCTAATGGTGGTGCTGATGCAGGGCTGCCTATGTTCCCCTTGTCAAAAACTGGACATTATTAATGTCTGAGAATATGGAGATTATTGATTTGCCCCTTTAGATTCAAATTTTTCCGTAAGTAAATAAAACTTGGGCCTTGGACCAAGCTGTGAGCTCCTTGTTTCCAGCAGAAAGAACATACATCATCACATGCTTTTCCTTCATCCATCCACACTCTCACCTGGCCATTGGCTCCTGCCATCCTGCTCATTGCCACAGTTACATCCTGGGCTTCATAATGTTTAATCCCCCACAAACCGAAGCTCATAACCTTGTCCTCATATGAAGAAATCATAATTTCAGGTCACTTTTAAATCTTTTAGCTTGTATTATTGTCAGGAAAGGTTCAAAACTAGTAGGCAAAACCCCACAACTCTATATGAGTATATAAATACCAGATTCTTAAAATTTCTTCTCACAGCAGCAGGACCCTCAATGAGTGTTTTTTGAAAATACCAAGCTTAGTAATGTTCGTGTGCTCTTGCTGATAGTGAAAACTACAAGGGAGTTCAGAGTCAGGGAAAATGTGATAGTTGTGTTGGAATCTAGCCAAGATACATTTGAAAAACAGCTGTGCCTACTGCATTAAAGCACATACTGCATAAACATATCTGTATTAATTTTTAACCCCATAAAGACTTAATAGATAACCTCCTGAGATGCTGAAATAAAACAAGAAATAACTAGAATTTTATGACAACTAAGCAGCATGAAACATTGACTAAACTCCTTTTATTAATAGAAGGAAAGAAAATTCTGCTCATACTTCTTGGTTCCAGTAGAGACATGATAAAATCAGAAGGTATTTGCATGGGATTTGAACTTGAGGCCAGTTCTTATCACAAAAAAGACAATGCAAATAGAAAGTAAACCTTTGCCCTGTAGTTCCAGAGCAAGTTTTGTGCATGTACCTTTTCTCTGGGAGAAAGGACATGATCCCTGTGTTGAAACTGTTTTCAACACCTACCATTCAGTGAAAGTAAGATAATCCACTGACTCAAGACCATACTCATAAGACACTCAAAGTTCACTATGGAGTGAATACTGTCAGGACCACAGGCATGTGCTTCTTGCCACTACTTCTCTCCATGGCTAGGCTGGGCACAAGGGCATTTAGCTGTCACAGATGTGATCATCAAGAAAAAACAGCTGAGGTGAATGCATAGTAAATGGATACTGCTGAGCAAAATATCCCTTCTAATCCCATCATTGTTGTGTTTTTGGCAAGAAGCAATCTCTACAGCTGCTGTTACACTGGGATTTCAACATGGTCAGAGGTCAGTAGTAAGACTTCTGCTTTCTCTGTTGTTAGATTCCAGAAGTACCTTTCACGGACCAAACTGCCAGGATTCCTTACTGCCAGAGACTGTTTTCAGAGACTATCTAAAGATCTGGATGCTCTACTGGACACAGCTCCAGTCTAACTAGTTATGGCTTTCTAACACTTGTAGCATTGTGGTGAGCTGAATTTGGCTGGTCACCAGATACACACTAAGCTGCTCTATCACTCCTCATCCTCAACAGGACAGGGGAAGAAAATATGAAGGAAAAGCCCATCAGTAGTGATAAAGACAGGGAGACTACTCACTGGTTACTGTCATGGGTAAAATATCCCTGACTTCAGGGAAATTAATTGATAAGAAGAAAGAACATAACTAAAAGCAACTTCTCCCCACCCTTCCTTCTTCCCAGAGGGGAACTTCACTCCTAACTCTCCTACCTTCTCTCCCCTTCCCTGAAGCAGTGTTCAAGAAATTCAGACAAGACTCACAAAGCCTCCAGAAGAGAAGCTGGTCTTGGTAGCTTCAACATTCACTCAGGGAAGTGAAGGATCTGTGTTCAGCTTGTTTAGGAGATCTGAACTTCCCAGGAGACTACTGTGATCAGGAAACCATGATACAGAGATAAGGAACAAATGGGAGTTCTTGAACCCTCCCGTAGTAACTTAGCCAAAGAGCAAGGATCTGTGATGTTAGGGTTGTGTCACATGCTTAAAACTGGCATGTTTGCCTTGCTTTGCTTTCAGCTTAATATCCAGTCTCTTAAGTAAGTGCAGTAGCCTAATCAAGGGAAATAGCCATTTACATACTTTAGCCTGCTACTTGGGGCATTTTATTCAGGGGACAGGCACAAATTCTTCTGAGCACAGGGTAACACTGAGCACTTATCTGACATCCCAAGGAAGTGTGCTGATGACGGAATGACAAGGTAAAAAAATAATGGTCTCTGAGATATCAAACTGAGCCCACTGCTACCGGGGACACTAGAGCACACTGCTCCTTCCATCAGCTGCACAAGGGTCTGAAAACAGAGGCTTCAGCTCACTCTGGAAAGAACATGTCTTTTGACATACTGAATTATTTCTTTCTAAGGAAAAGGCAGTAAAAATCAATTCAATCTGAACTGAGCTTTTTTCAAACTTGAATAATGTACCCATAACTCCATTCTTCCCAGGCTCCCACTCCCAGTGGCAGAACAGCCATGTCGTGCAGCCCTCTGAACCACAGCCTCTCAGTATACAGAACAAACCCTTGTTAGTCCCTCAGGAAAAAAAGCTCAATTTCATGCCCAGGAGACACTGCAAAATCCTTAGAGGAAAGGTGGAACACATCACACACCAGTGAGCTCTGCTGTACAACTTTACTGCATTAAAACCTGTCATCCTCTCATCCTCTTGCGGTAACTCTTGCACTGATCCAGACAGCTAGCCACTCATGAACTCTTCCAAGTGCTGAGGACTGTGGCAGAAGAGTTGACTGTACAACTTTTGTACAGATCCTGCTACTAGCAGAGGCAATTTTGTTGTGGTTTGCCAGCAAGACAGGTAATAAAGTAAGTATCACATAAGACTTTTTCACCTCTTTCATGCAGGGGTCTCAGAGCGACACTTTCATTAAATTTTGGGGACTTTTAGTCCACTTTTGGAAGGTTTTTCTCATGTTTTCCTGGCTGCACAGAAGCAGCTCACTTTTGCTTGTTAAGTGGGTACTCCCCAACAAATTTGTGCTTCTCTTCACTTACACTCCTTACAAACCCTGACACACTTCTAGCTAATTTTAATTCACCAACATGGTTTCTTGTCCATTGTAAGCCCAGGATTCCCATCCACCAGCTTATATGCTCATGTGCACCATTTAACTCCCTCCCCCTCACCCAAGCACATTCTTGCTGAATGTCAGAAAGGCATCAGCTTCCCTCCTATCCAGGCTCTCTTCTTGCACACTCCCATATAATGCAGCATAGAGCAGTGAAAGCCAATGCAATCATCAGGTTTTTGCTATAATCTGCTCCAGAAACAAATCAACTCACAGGCACTTGGGTCTAACTGGGTCCTCTTAGTCCCTTCTTGAAAACAGAGCCAATTCCTGTGCTGTGCTCTTCAAGACAGCCTTCAAATAAATTGACTTTTTCTATTAAAAGAATTAGACACCTCTCTTCATCCCTTGCCAAGATGAGAGAAATGGTAAGCCTGTCACTTCATATTTATTTTGATTCTCACTCACATCAGGCGAGACTTTTATTCAGGCCAACTTTTTGAATGCACTGATGATGCTACGCATAAGTTTCAGTGCCTAATCCTCAGGCCATTTAAAGAAGAAAAGCAGCACACACTGACAATGTCAGTGTTCAAAAAGCAAAAACAACTTCAAAGCCCTCTGACTAATTCCAGGCAAACTTTGTTGTGAAAGGCCTTCCAATCCACTGCATCTCAGAATACAAGTGAAGGCACTAATCCATTGCTCAGACTATATGTGGATACACAAATATTTGCTTGTAAAAAACAGAGGACCTAGGTGTAATGGAACGGACATTAATTTTAAGCCAGGTCAACTACTCCCAAGTTTAACCCATGTATGTAAAACCAGGACACAACTGAGTCTATTGGAAGGGGTGTTATATTTTTTTCGAGCATTGGATAAATATCTTGGGATATTTACATGAAATCTTTTTCACAGCTTTCCTTTAAAATTAAGAGACCTTGAATCCTGCTAATTAGTAAGAAATTGATGATAAGAACATTGCAATCCCATTTTCTTTCTCTGTATCATGGATTTAAATATTCCATAGGGTGAACCTGGCAGACACACAGAGAATCTCATTTAGAGAGATTAACCTGGGAACACAGAGAGATCTGGAGGCTCTCCATGAGTCCATTCCTTGCAGCACAGGAGTTAAACAGAAATAATTCTGTTTAGCAAGCATACACACACTCTCAAAAAAATTTAACATATAGATGCATTAAATGAGGCAATGCCTTATCCAGAACAGACGCTCCCTCAGCTGTTTGTTTTCCTTTTATTGTTAGTTTACAATTTAATTATATATAAAAAGTAGAAGAAATCACAGGTGGTAAACAGATTTGGACTAGAGAATTCATTTCAAGAGAAAACATTTTTTAGTTTTCATACAAACAAATATAATGACTAATGTTGATTACTTGTGCTCCCCAAGCTGTCAATGCTGAGCAAGGAGGTAAGGGTCAAGGCTGGTCATATTCAGATTACATTTGAAAACTTAAAGGACAGTCTCTGATCTCCCAAATGTTTTCCAAATACTACAATCTGGTCCACCCAAAACAGCAAAAAACAGAAGTCTAGGTCACAAAAAATTTAACAAAACATGTCACAGCTCCACTTACAGCAATTCACAGAAAAAAGCTGTTTTCCATGGATGTCCCAGTGCTTTGTTTGCCACAAAAACAGGAGCCCTCTGCTCAGAAGGTCTGGCCTAGAGCTCAGACATATTAATGGGAAGATTTTAATTTCCAAAGGTTTTTGAAGAGGCCTAGACTGATATAGCAGAGGGGAGGGCAGACGAAGAACAATAATTACCTAATTTTAGGCGTGGTCTCAGTATTCTTATAATCAATGACAGAACTACAACTATTTTGTCCAGTGCTAGACTGAGTCCTAAGACGTCTTGCTGAACTATTTGGCCCTGCCCGAATTTCTGAGAGGAAACCAAAGCATCCAGGTTTCCCTTCTCCCTGGGCTGATTCCCTGCTCTCAGTGTGGCTCATCCCCTCTGCCCCCTCACCCTGTTCCTGGGCTCCTGATGCCACACAGACCCTGAGCCCCCCAGGGATGGAAACAGCTTCTCTGCTTCTCCCAAATGTCAGCTCTCACCAGGAAGGGGGAGCTTGCTGGGCAGAGGTAACAATACAGCAAAGCTTCAGAGGGAAGAAGGAAGCTGACTACATCACAGTCAACATGAAGAAAGATCCTCCTGGAACTATTCCAGCTATTCTCCATTTAAACATTCAGGCTTTTTCTCTCAGCACTCTCCCCACACTCCCCCCAGAGGTCTCCCGCTATTCACTGTGGAGTCAAAAGTGACCTGCTCTTAGCTGGGCCTGGCACTGACATGCCCAAATGCTGCTGAGGAGAGATGGGAGAAGGGAGAACAGTTGAAAGCAAAACCCCTGACAAGCAATCCTCATCCCCACACCCCACATACATCCCTCCTAATTCCCAGTCTGTTTATACACATTACTTCTGCTTAAGAAAAGTAAATCCTGTGCCAAAACACAGCTCTTTCATTAAAAAAAAAAGTTATATTCAGCAGAGGTTTAACTCTAGCATACTAAACATGGAGACATTAGGATTTAACACTATTGAAATGGAAATTCAGAAACCCTTCCAGTTCTTATACTTCGCTTTGGAATTGGAAGAGGACAACACCGACTGTAATAGCATTAAAAGATCCTCTGGATCAACATGCCCTTGATAGCAAGTACTTGGAAGCATGAGGCACGACGTAAGCTCTGGCTGATGTCTTCCAGCATCAAGCAGCAAGGAAGATGACACCCTACTAAGGACAGCACCTCAGCCTCACTGTGCAATGGAGAAAAGTTAGAAATGCAACAGAGCAACAGGGGCTGTTGCAACAATGATCCTTTCCTCCATCTCATCAGACTCTCACAGCACAGCTCTCTCCAGTGGCTCAAGGCAGCAACAATTCTTCTCCTGGGCTCTGTCCTTGTGCAACCCCCATGGGGCAAGAGGAGGTGCCCAGATCCTGGCAGCTGTTGCTGTATGTCTATGGCTCCGATCTCTAACAAGGGATTCTGGAATGAGATTTTCTCCCCCAGCATAATGAGGCATTTAGTAATTAACAAAGGAGCCTTCTAGGGCAGAATTCCAGCTGTGCCTGAGATCTTGCCTCCATAGAGAGAAGTTTTCGTCCAGCACACAGGTTTAGCCTGAGGAGGAAGGGAAACAGTTGCTTTAAAATACCAATCCAGGGATTTTTTGGTTGCAGCAGTTGAAGGTTTCTGTTTACTCTTAGATCAGGTTATAAAATCTCTCTCTTCTCTTTCCTGCCACTTCACAGCTGCCGGTTGAGCTTCTGTGCTTGCCGCTCCTTTGCCTCAAAGGCAAACCTGGTGTCCTGCAGCTGGGCAATGGCCTCCTTGGCCTCCTTCAGGTCCTGACAGATGTGCTCGTACTTCTCCGTCAGCTCTCTGTTCTCTCGGCGCAGCTCCTGTACCACCTGGTTCACCTCCTCCATCTGCTTGGTGCAGTGGATCTTCAGCTGCTCTACCTCAGAAAGCATGATCTCCACATTCTTGACCAGTGACTCCAGTTTCTCTTTGGACATGGCGTCAGGATTCAGCCTGCCCAACCCAAACCCAAAAGGGACAAAGAAAGCCACCCTGTGTAACATGCACCTGGAAGCCTGGCACTCAGTCTTCTGGTCTCTTTTTATACTCCCTCCTGCTCACCCTCCTCCCTTCCCTTTCCTTTCCCAAAGTGTCTCTAATCTTCTTTGCTTGGTTAATCTACTTATTTTTATTGCACGGTAGAAATCTACTGAAGGGCTGACAACCCTGCAGTAACATATGTGCTGTGCAGCAAAAGCCAGAGCAATAAGGAGACTCTCTGCAGCCTGCCCATAGAAAAACAGCTTTCATCTGAAGAATTTTCTTGGGAACCCCTTGCAGTGTCTGTTGAAGCACAAAGAGACCTTTTTGAGCCAGATGCCTACTCCAGACTTGCACACCCTGTCTCAAGAGCACAGCCTGACTTTCACCTTACATATATTGAGGCAAGAAAGCTTACAGCAATATAAGCCAAATGTAGGCAAAGAGAACTAGCCTCAGTTTCTCTTCCTCTCTCCTAATCATAAGTTTGGGCAAGGTGGAAGGAAGAAAACATCAAATTTCTTTTTTTCAGGAGAAGGTCAATCCAACAACTAACTCCACAACAGCCTGTACCCCGTCTTCTGCTGAAAGAGTTCGTAATGTTTATCACAACCAGTGGCAACCACAGTTACCAGGCCAAGTACCACTTGAAGGTGGCTTATGCTCTGTTAGTGAAATGGAGGCCAGAGATTATATACCCTGGTCCCACTCCCCTCCTGAAGTCACTTCAGCTTCACAAGTAATATTGCCCCAGAAGTTATGTGACAAGTGACCCACCCAAAGGGGTTCCCAAGCTACTTACAAGCCAACAACAGGTGCTGCCTGAACACAAAAAAACTTGTTGCTGGCCACACGTGCCACCCACAACAAAGTCTGGAACTGCTGCTGAACACTACTGTGAAATTGTGAGAGCCAGGACTAAGACACGCCAGTCCGACAGGATGCTAATGACTCAGGTCACACCAGGCAGCAGGATGATCCAAACAGCCACAGGAGATTGAAAGAGTCTGGCCGACTTTCTGAAGTTTAACGCAGACTTTCTTTTGTATCCAGTTAATTAATGCACTTGCCTAAACAATAAGAATCATTAATTAGCCAGGGATCTGATGTAACAATATCACCCGTGAGAAATTAATTTGGCTGAAGAGAAGGTGTTATTGCATGTGGCTCTCCAGGAAGGAACCCATGCAATTTAGCAGATTGTCTGGTCTGAGGGCACAGACCACAGCAGACATAAGAATACAGGCTTGCCCTTGGATAGCTGGCAAAATAAGTTCAGAAAAGGGTGTCTGTCTCCCTCCCTACATCAGGAACATTTCCTCCAGGGTGAGTCTGCACCTCTTCCAAAGCCCTAAGCCTGGGTTCTACACACCCACAGAAATACACAGTCTCATTTGCCATATATCACATACAGACATGGATCTGTCCTCACTGTATTCACCTTGCAAAATTATGTTCCAGTGCGCAGTATTGTGTAACAGCCTTTATTCTTGCATGCTGTTTTGCAATTCCATTTGCCTTTAAAATGACAGCCAGGTAAAATCCTGTAGTTCCACCAGACACATTCCACACCAGGTTGAGAGAGAATACACCTGGTTACACATACAGCTCCCACCAATACATTTTTCCTCCATTTTCCTCTACAAAACATTGCTTTTTTTCAACTATGGAGAGCTTCAGATGCTTCATCCCACAACCCATTCCCCCTTTTCCCCTGCCAGGCTGAGAGAAATGAAGCTCTTTCTTCCAGGGATAATTTTACATCTCCAGCACTGGGTGAAAACACTGCTGGACACTGGCCAAGCTCTGACAGTGTTCAAAGGCTCAGGACTTTTCACAGCTGGAGGTTGAAGAGTCACTCACAAAGGCAGCCATCCTACTGCCTCTCACACAAGTGCACCACTGGGCCCCCTCACGCTGGCAGATGGAGTGCTTTGCACTGCACTTCCAAATGAGCAGAAAGAGTGACATCCTTCAGATGAAAAGAGAGTGGGAGAATCTAAACATAATTAGAATATGTCCTAAAGTCCTTGAAGAAACATTTGCACTGGCTGTCAGCCCAGACCCCACGTGATGCACATGGCATTGGAATATGCTGGAACATGTTGCAGCATTACAAAACAGCAGGTCTTCATTAGTGAGGAGTCTTCTGTGTCTCCACAACTGTTCACACTGCACCCAAACATTTTAAATCGAGCAGAATTACAATGATCCATACAGAGAGTGCCACCGAGGTCATCCACTTGGATATTAGTAATTGATACATCACCTCTCACTATCTTACTCTCAAAATTATTTAAGTTGCCTTGGATACAGACAGGATCTTGGCAAGTGAAACTGGGTAAGAGACGCTACTGAAATAACAATGTAAAATGAATACAAGGAGTAGAATGAGAGGAGTTTCTAACAAAAAAAGATGGGATTCATTAGTAGGGTTGGCTTGATTAAAAATATTCTTTGATGAAGTAGAAATTAAAAACACGTTCATGAAAACTCTAGTGGGAGAATAATGCAAAAGATCTCTAATGCAAACTGCAGTTTCTTACTTTTAGTAAATGCTGGACTCTACTGTTGCAGAGGAACCAGAGGCAGAGGCAAACAAACACCAACAGGAGTGAATTGATCTGCAAAAAAAGCAGAACAGCATACCTGAGGAAAACAATTCAGACCACAAGAATTCAGTGCACAAGGACACAGAGCAAAAAGTAGTGTTAGAAATGTTGGGGAAACAGCATGTTAGACAGAAATTTGTGACACAACATTGCAGGGGAAAAATAATAAAGCACTGCTAGGCTGTATAAAAGAGGCATTGCATGATAGGGGATGAAGTACCTTCAGCATCTCTCTCCCTCTCCCACTCCTACCCCCTCTTCCCCACTGGAAGTGAAATGTAATGTTTCATTTTGGACATCTTGTTATAAAGGGGCCAAAAAAAGTTTTAAACTTAGACAAGTGTCTAGAGAAGATTCTGATTTCAAAAAAATGCTGGCACTAGGAACCAGGTGTAGAAAGAACTCAAAACTGCATGGCAAGGTATTTCTAGGACTGTTTTGCAGTCATGGCCAGGTCCTCTGCACATTCAGGGGAAAACAGCTCAGCTGGAGGAATGCCTCTGTAATTATTAAGGGCCTGTCTGTGCAATCATGATATTGAAAACACCAGTGATTTCTACACACTCAGCCAATGAGCCTGTCTGGTCATTTCATAGCCCTAATAGATCAGGAAAACTTGGTGTTAAACCTACAGTACACACTACATTGAGAGACACCATTGCTAAATCTATCAGCCCTCTCCTCACTTCCCAAGGTGAGGATGGTTCATGCGAGATGTAGTCGTCTCTTCTTCACTGGTCTCCAAGCCAAAAAGTCAACCATTCCTCTCACTCAGAGGCACACACAAGCCAGAAAGGTAGGTTTCCTATCATGTGCACATCTCAGAGTCTGAGGAGGAGATGCAAAGTATCTGTCTGAAAGCAGACCACGGGCATCCATGTTTCTAGCATACTTCAAAAGCATAAGGGAACGTTTTTTGAATAAATCAGTCAGCTACCTCACTCTGGGGTTTTAATCAGAAACACAATGGGGACAATTCTCTAATGCAGATTTTTTTAAATGGGAAGAAAAAACTGCAAATCCCAACAAGAATGGCTTTTAAGCAACTGCTCAGTAACAAGGAACAACCACTTGGTATAAACCCTGCAGACTAAGAAGCAAAGCTACAAATCACATACTTCATCTTCTCAGGCAGACAGTTATATTGCTCTGCCTATTTCTAGTTTTATCAGCCATAGACAGCACGTTGTGGTTTCGACCTAACACAACAAAGAACCAGCCCCATGGCTGCTCACTCAACTCCCCCCTCACACACACACTGGGATGGGGAGGACAAAGCCCAACTAGAAGCTCATGGGTCAAGACAAAGGACAAGGAGGGTTCTTCACCCATTAAGGTCCCTGGCAAAACACTCAACTTGGGGAAAAAGAATTTAATTTCACACTAATCAAACACACACAAGACACAGACACACACAGAGCAGGGCTTGCATGTTACTCCACCCCTCCCTTCTTCCCGGGCCCAAATCCCTTGGTTCCCGGTTTCTCTCCCTCCTTCCCCCCAGCGGCACAGGGGGACAGGGGATGGGGTTTAGAGTCAGTTCACAGGCTGGTGGTTCCTGCTGCTCCTTCCTCCTCAGCAAGAAGGATTCCTTACAGTCCTTCCCTGCTTCCCCACGGGTCCCTCCCATGGGAGAGAGTCCTCCAGGAACCTCTCCTTCATGAGTCCTTCCCACGAGGTCCGGAGCTGCTCCAGCCTGGGCTTCCCACAGAGTCAGGGGCTGCTTTGGGAACAAACTCCCCTGGTGCCGGGGTCTTCCACGGCTGCGTAATCCAAGTCCATTGACCACAAAATCCAAGTCCAGTGGCCAAGTTCACCCCTCCTGGTGACTTCAGGGAATGTTCCACCACGTTCCTCCATGAGTGCAGGGGCACAGCTGCCATCTCGCCATGGGCTGCAGGGAAACTTCTGCTTGGGCACCTTCGTCCTCATAAACAACTGGATTTTCACCCCAGCACTGCCTTCCACCTTTCCAGCACAGCTCTTCTTTTCTCTACCTACTAAGTGCTCGTTCTGTTCAGCTCTTACCTCAGTTCTTCCGCATGTTAATTGTCCCTCTAATGGCTCCTTGGCTGGGTTTGGAGCAGTGAAGCTTCTCAGCTTCCCACCGGAGCCACGCCTGGGGCTCTTTCCCGCTACCAAAAATCTTGCCGAGCCAAACCAGCACACACCAATACCCAGTACAAAGTTCACAGAACTGTAGTAGAAAACAGCGCTTTACTGTCTCAGAGCAGCTAGTTAAGGTTATCATCCCCAGGTAGCACGGTCACTATTTTAATAATTGATTTTTTTTTAATATATATATATTTTTAAAATTCATTCGCTGTGTCTCTAACTCTAGTGACAGTGTGAGGTCTCTTCATGCTGTTTTCTCTCACTACATTTTCATTCATCCCTGGTTGACCTCCAGCGACATGACTAGGAGCCAGCACGGCACACACAAGCTCTTGTACTTCAATAATCTAGGAAGTTCACTTGAGAAAAGGAATTATGCAAACAAACTAATTACAAGACAAGGCATAAGGAGCTCTTATCTCTATAATTTTATTAAAACCTTTTTTTTTTTTGCAAGAAGGATTCCTTACAGTCCTTCCCTGCTTCCCCACGGGTCCCTCCCATGGGAGAGAGTCCTCCAGGAACCTCTCCTTCATGAGTCCTTCCCACGAGGTCCGGAGCTGCTCCAGCCTGGGCTTCCCACAGAGTCAGGGGCTGCTTTGGGAACAAACTCCCCTGGTGCCGGGGTCTTCCACGGCTGCGTAATCCAAGTCCATTGACCACAAAATCCAAGTCCAGTGGCCAAGTTCACCCCTCCTGGTGACTTCAGGGAATGTTCCACCACGTTCCTCCATGAGTGCAGGGGCACAGCTGCCATCTCGCCATGGGCTGCAGGGAAACTTCTGCTTGGGCACCTTCGTCCTCATAAACAACTGGATTTTCACCCCAGCACTGCCTTCCACCTTTCCAGCACAGCTCTTCTTTTCTCTACCTACTAAGTGCTCGTTCTGTTCAGCTCTTACCTCAGTTCTTCCGCATGTTAATTGTCCCTCTAATGGCTCCTTGGCTGGGTTTGGAGCAGTGAAGCTTCTCAGCTTCCCACCGGAGCCACGCCTGGGGCTCTTTCCCGCTACCAAAAATCTTGCCGAGCCAAACCAGCACACACCAATACCCAGTACAAAGTTCACAGAACTGTAGTAGAAAACAGCGCTTTACTGTCTCAGAGCAGCTAGTTAAGGTTATCATCCCCAGGTAGCACGGTCACTATTTTAATAATTGATTTTTTTTTAATATATATATATTTTTAAAATTCATTCGCTGTGTCTCTAACTCTAGTGACAGTGTGAGGTCTCTTCATGCTGTTTTCTCTCACTACATTTTCATTCATCCCTGGTTGACCTCCAGCGACATGACTAGGAGCCAGCACGGCACACACAAGCTCTTGTACTTCAATAATCTAGGAAGTTCACTTGAGAAAAGGAATTATGCAAACAAACTAATTACAAGACAAGGCATAAGGAGCTCTTATCTCTATAATTATAGTAAAACCTTTTTTTTTTTTTTTTTGGGGGGGGGGGTGGGGAGGGGAAGGCAAAAAACCCCAAACCACATAAAGACCAAGCAGCACCTGGAGGCACTGACCATTCCTATAACAGTTTTGTACCCAGATGTTCAATTTGTTTCTAATAAAAGACAAAAACCACTGCTATGAATGTCAAAATACTCAGTACTGTGTAAGACATTGATGTAACAGTGATCTCACCTTGCAGAGGTTAGAAACTATTGATAAAATCTGCTTTCTTACTAAAACATGACACTTAATTTTAGCTACTATTGTAGGTATTAATCTATCTTAGGCAATTTGGCAGAACTTGAGCTGAGCTGGACATAAAACTACATGTTTTGATCGAAAGTATTACATTGAAAGGATACTTACCCAAATTTTGATCAAAATCCTTGACAAAAATTAAAATACTACGCCTCAATATTGTGTCTACAGAGGTATTAATGAATACAGAGGTACTTTTTTCCATTCATCCCCCATCTACTAACTAGTCAGATAAAAATATTTAAGAATTAATTTAGCCTACTACAGCTCAGTATAGAAAATTATACCTTTCAATTGATACCTTAAGTAATACCTTTGGCAATTATCACAGTTTTACCCAAACTGGGTTGATTTCTTGCTAAGAAATCAGCTGAGCAGCATAAATGTCAGGTTGCTTATATAAACTGAAAAAATCCACCCTTTACCAGCACTTTTTACCATCTAAGAAGACGAAAAAACAGTTGCTTCAGGCCATAAAATTATTGAAGATTTGTGGTGAAAAAACATTCAAAGTGGGACAAAATGTTGAATTCTTCAGATTAAATAAAGCAGTGAAAAATCAGAATTACTATTTTCAAATATTAAGAATGTTTCAAAAGAGAAGCTGTTTTAAACTAGGAACTTTACTTCATTCAGTGTGTTAAACTGGAAAGTTTCCCAAGCCTCTCCAAACCGTGACACAGTTCTGCTGGGAAGACAGCCTCCATAGCACTTAACCAGTCCTGTAGTAAGAACACTACACAGGACTCCTCCTGGGAACCCCAAGGGACAGGCTGAGGGGATTTCACCTACACAACGGGCTCCTTGGCCTGTACCCCAGCTGGGGGATGTTCACTGCTCCATCCCCCCCTCACTGCCTGAAACCAACACTGTGAAAAGGAAGGGGAAAAGGAAGGGGAAAGAGGAAGGAACAACCCTCCCCTATCTCTCAGCACAGGTCAGGGTCAGTCAGCATCTCTGAAGCTTGCAAAGGCAGATCCAATGTACAGGACTCAGGTGCTGGTCCAGGTAACACAGTGAGCACAGCCCCCTAAGGTGCAACTAGATCTGATGAAAAGGTTTAAGGGTAGTACCAGGCAGCAAACAAAAGCTCCCAATGGGGTAGTTAGTTATTCAAAACTGCAAAGTTGCTATGACATTTCAGGCAAAAGAGTGTTGCAGAATGTTTGCAGCAACTGGCCAGCTTCCCCTCAATACCAGGAACTCATCCACAGACAGGGATGGGATTAATAGTAAACTCTTTCTCTAATATACCTTTCCATGACATGCTTAACTGAGAGCTGCTGGAAAGGAAGGGAAGGAGCAAAAAACCAATTACGCATGATCAAAACTTCACAGAGGGGCAATCAAATATATACTTTTTTAAACTTTGCAAATAAATAACTAACCTTGGCAGAAGTCTTGTATTTACTGTCATGTCATTTGTCCTAAAGACTGAGAGCACCCATCTAGCCAGAACATGCAGACTTCAGGAAAACAAATAAAAATCCGAACTGTTGCTATTGTTCAGTACATATGAATTGAAATACTGGTGCAAAGAAAAAAAAAAGTATATTGCTTATCTGCAGGACACTGCTTATCCAGTCCTGTAACCAGACTGCATCAAATAATCTGGCAATAGCACAGATCTCAGTAATTACTGAGAAGTTAGATCTGGTGAAGAGGAAGGTCTCTTTTACTTCTAGATACACATGAAAAAATCTTCACATCAGTTTTGGTTTAGGATGTACTGAATGTATTATTATTTTGACATGACATTTAAAATTCTCCCTACCTAGCTAAGCTGATCTCCAAAAAACAGTTTAAGAACTTGTCAGTTTTCTGTGGATTTCCTTGGACTACCTATAGTGCAGTTAAGAATAAGTCACTCTGCATTACCCAAATACATTCAAGAATTTTTAATTATGTTAAGTTTTCAGGGACTACAGATTTTATAACAATATATAAATATGGCCTGATGCTGTTTGGGAAGCCCTGTAGCCTCTAAGAAATGGAAGCACTGAGGTTAAAAGGACCTCCTCAAAAAGCATGCTTTTAAACCATGAAAGATCCATGACAGTGGCAAGCTCCTGCTCAGAACTACCCATAAAGTTTCATTTAACCATGACAACAAATTGTGGTAGGACACTAAATATATATATGTATACATAAATTTATATAAGTATAAATAAATATAGTATATACTAAACATTCTGGGGTCAACAAGTAGCAACTTCTCAGTGCTGTATCCACAGTTCCTTGCCACATAAACAGCCTTGTCCATCTTTAAGCAGATTAAGTACACAACAGCTTCATCTCCAGAGGAAGTGGGATTAAAAGGTTTATTGCTACTATGACAACTGCCAGGTTCTGTGTTCTTAAAATAGTTTTGAAACCTTAGCAGTGACTGGAAGTGCATACATGCCTCCCCTACAGGATTCATCATGTACTAAATACAGTCCTTCAAAAGGAAATAATATTTTATAACAGTCTGCTTTTTTATGTGTGTATTTTTATCGTGCTCTTTAATCCCTTGTTACGAGCACTAAGAATAGAAAGCAGAAAAAAGGCACAGTGCTGCCACGTGGCTATGATTACAGCTTTAGAAGTGATTATTGCTGGGAGCTGGCTGCAGACACAAGGATAGGCACTGCTCTCTCACTTCTGCTCCAAAGCAGCAATTGCTTCTTGCCCCCAGACGAAACCACCCCTCTGGCTGAAACAGAGCACAGAAGGGACCAACCACGAGCTGCTCCGTGCTGCTAGACACCAGCCATCTTTGATCTTCTTACGGATCTCCCCCTTGAAATCCCCAGATAGAAGTCTGAATCAATTCCTTCTTCACAGGTAACAACTGCAAGTAGAATTTGTCACACAGTTCATTACGAACAGCATCAGTTAAGTTTGTGCCCAGGGCCTAAGTCTGCCAACAACTAGATGGCAGCTGGGCATTCTTCATTTGCATTTGCTATTGTATCAGTGATTCATACTCTATTGTTGAGGGTGGCTAAATAAACCACTGACTCGGATATGCAGCTTCTACCTTTGATGAACATCCAGCTGAACTCTGAGGCATTTTCCAAGTACGTTCATGCTGACTTGCACAATAAAAATGGTAAGTACAATGCCTAAATCTGACAGCAGCACTACCCAAGATCAAAGCAGGTAATACTTATCTATAACTACAGAAATAAGAAAATTATGAACACAGAAGTTTATTCGTTATTCCAATCAGTTTAGATTAAAAGCGTATCTCAAAACAAGAAAACAAATCTAATGCAATTACATTTATATCATCCATCAGTGTCCCTTGATGCCAAGCTGAAATCACCTTATTGCAGCAAATGGGGCTTTAAAAAGAACAGAAATCAAACCTGATTGCTTCCTTAAAAAAAAAAAAAACAGTTTTGTTAGCTCCTGACAATGAAGGCTGATTCTTCAGTTCACAAACTCATATTTACAGACCAAAATTTGGCTCTAAACATACCTTTAATTGCAATGTCTCAGTAATTTTGAAGTGTTTACCAGTGACTGCTAGAGACTAAACTGAATTCTTCATGAGAGCTGATGCTGTCTGTAAAAGAAACTTAAAGATAACCAAAAGATTGTTAAAACCAGAGTGAAGTAATTAACAAATAGGCAACTAAATTCAAGTATTAGAATAATATTTCCAGGTTCAGTATTTAACCTCAGCATGATAAAATACTATCAAGATGGAAGCTCACACCAGGCCTTAAGTCTCACTTTGAGAAGAGTTTATGGCACCTCGCTCCAAAAGCTATTTCTATTCCTAAAACATTTCATCATATCACACCTCAGATCTAGATTGGAATTAAGACTTAAGTCACATATCCTAGTACAGTTCTGTGGTCCTGTGATGTAGTCTAATCAGTGCTAAGTAGAGAGAAAGGATCACCTCTCTCAATCTGCTGGCAGCACTCCTGATGTAGACCATGATGCTACTGGCCTTCTTTGCTGGAAAGGTACGTTGCTGGCTTGTGGTCAGCTTGCTGTCCATCAGGACCCCAAGTTCCTTCTCTGCAAAGCTGCTTTCCAGCGGATCAGATCCCAGCATGAACTGGTGCCAGAGGTTACCCCTCCCCAGAGACAGGGCTTTGTATTTCCCCTTGTTAAACTTAGCGAGATTCCCTTTCTGCCTGGTTCTCCAGCCTGTTGAGGTTCCTTTAAATGGCAGCACACCCATCTAGTCTCCCAGCCACTCCTTCCGTTTTTTATCATCAACAGACTGGCTGAAGGTGCATTGCAATCCACCATACAGATCCTTAACAAAGATGTTGAACAGTATTGAGCCCTTAGGTACACCACCAGTGACATGCCTCCAACTGGATTTTGAGCTGCAGATCATAGTCCTCTGGGGCCAGCCATTGTGTCAGTTTTCAGTCCATCTTATCCACTTATCTAGAGCCACACTTTGTCTGCCTGTCTATGAAGATGTTACGGGAGACAGTGTCAAAAGCTTTACAAAAGTAAAGGTTAACATCACCAACCATCTTTCCCTCATCCACCAAACCAGTTGGTCAAGCATGATTTCCCTTTTGTAAATCCACATTAACTACTCCAGATCATCCTCTGGTCCTTCACATTTGTTAGTCCTTTCCAGGATCATTTTCTCTGTAAGGTTCCCAGGGACTGAGGTGAGACTGACTGGACCGTAGCTTCCCACTAGTTGTCTTTCTCTTCTTGAGGATAGGAGTGAAACATGCTCTCTGACAGTCTTCAGGAACCTCTCCCAGCTGCCATGACCATTCAAAGGCAATTGAGAATGGCCTCTCAATGACATCAGACAGCTCCTTCAGCACTCACAGATGCAACACTGCAGGCCTCAAACTTAAAAACATCCAATTTGTTTACATACTCACTATCCTGGTCTTTTCCACTGAGGACAAGTCTACCTTGTTCCAGACTTTCCCTCTGGTCTCAGGGGTATGAGATTCCTTAAGGCCAGTATGACCAGTAAAGACTGAGACATGGAAGACATCTAATACCTCAGCCTTCTCCATGTCATTTATCACAAATTCTCCCTCCCCATTCAGCAGAGGGGTGAATCTTTTTGCCATTACATCATTGTAGAAACCTTTCTTCTTGCCATTCACATAGTTTGCCAGATGCAACTCCAGAGGGGTCTTGGCTTTCCAAACCCTATCCCGCTAAGACCAGAAACCAACTCTATGCTCCTTTTGGATCATCTGCTCCTGCTTTCACCTCTTCTACACTTCATGTTTGAGTTCAGTTAGGAGCTCCTTGCTAATCCATGTGGGCCTCCTATCATCTGTGCCTGACTTTCTAGTTGTCAGATTGGGCCTTTCTTTAGGTCTTCCATACAGAGACAAGTCAATCTCCCAAAGAGACACCTTCAATAGCAGCCAGTCAACCCAGACAAATTTTGCACTCTGCAGTGCACACTTCTCCAGAGCAGTAAAAAAGCCTGTTGCTGGAGAAAAGCTCTTTTTTTTCAATCTTATTGATATGAAATCAACACACATTCCTGTTCGTGTTTTCCTTCTGAGCATCCTATGTATTCTTCCTGGGTAACACGAATCTCCATTGTGCTAGCTGGTGTTTGTATAATCTCATATAATGTTTCCCCATGCCTCAATTGTATCTCATGGGTGCTTTTGCAACAGGCTTGGACTGACTCTTTAAATGAACACAAAAAGTAACTTTTCGAAGAAAACACTTCTACAGAAAGCAGTTTGAGCTATTCCTCCAGGAAATAAAGCACCTACTTCAGTTGCTAAAGGAATTCCACTCATTAAATGTTGACTAAAAATAGCTAGGATTTAGACCTCCAACAGCGTTAAGTGATGGGTTTAAAATAACATAGTAAAGGCAAGTCAAGCCAGGATCCATGCGATTTTTATTTTAATATTTAGACAAATACATGAAAATCTGCAATAATCTATCAAAAACATATCTTACCAAGAACCAGGAAGGAGTTAAAAAAACATTCACATTCAATTCAGATTATGTACAAACCAGTGTTTGTAAAAAAGAAAAAAATAAATGCTTTGAGTGTAAAAGAATTCCATCCTACTTCATGTTTCAGCGTTCCCAATGACCAAGTCACCACTGAGATGCAATCACAGTGCAGACATGTTCCACAATCTATTAAACTCATTTTAACAGCATCATTACCCAAAGTAATCTTTTTAAATAAAGCATTTTAAGAAGTTTCTTCTCCTGCTTATTCAATTCTTGACTGCGCTAATGGCAGAACAGCCGTCATCTACAGGCCCAGAGTGCATGCAGTAGATATCTACATCTCAATAGGTACAGATACATATCTATATATCGAAGAAGCAACAGTCTCCTATGCCTGAAATAGTCAGGGTCTGCTTTGTACAGTGAGAACAGCCATTTTTAGTGGAGCACAGCCCTTGATTATTTGGCTCAAAGCCATCCTCATCTGCCCAGTCAGAATTATTCTGAATGTGCTGCAATAAAAGTGCGTATCTTCAAGACTCACCTCACACAGATGACATTTGAATTCCAGTGCCATCATAATAGCCAGCCATACACAGCTATGACAGTGTCATATACCCTTACTATAAGAAGTCTTCTTGCTCTAGATTAAGTTCCCGAACAAAAAAAAAGGAGAAATGAAAGTGGATGGTTTATATGCAAATCTGTAACTCAGTATCATGTTTTTACATTTAATTGAGTCTTAATCAAATAAGGAGACTAATAATTGATGTAAGCTGAAAGGAGAGAGAAAGCCATTATGCTACTCAGTTTCAAAGTATGACTACTAAAAAGTCACACAACAATTACCAGTCAGCTTGCTTGGAGACAAGAGAAATGAATCCAGCTACTAGGGTTACACAACAGTCTTTTCAGAGCTACATTCTAATGTGCTGCCATTAACATACTAACTTAATAATAACAAAAACTTTCTCAAAAATGCAGACTACATATCAGAAATCTTCCAGCTGCATCAAGCTAGCCAAGCTGAAATGGTTAATAATCTCAAATTAGACTGGAGTTTTAGGACAAAGAAGATAGAAGTGACACAACCTTCACACATCGTAATGACTCAAATGAAAGCAAAACCCACTCTCAGCTGGAACCCTATGGACCCAAGGACTGAGATGATTCTTAGTTGCAAGATCTCATTGGGACATAAGCTACCATGACTTGGCATAAGAGGGCAAATAAAGAAAATTTCATCCTGGTTTTTGAACGTGTACATACAACTTGGTAATAAGCAGTGCACTTTGACAAATACTGGCCTGGACTTGGAAACACAGATTTCCCTTTTGAATTTATTTTGAAATTCAAATACATAAACTTGAAGAGTTTCTGGGAATATAAATTTTATACTCTTCACCACTGTAACTCCCCACTAGATCAGAAACGAAAACTTCAGGATAGCAGAAGCAGTTCTGGAGAATGGAAGACTGGCAATTTAGTGTTTAAAGATTCTGAGCTCTTTCTTGTACTTCTAACACCCATTCAAGTATGTGCAGAGGCTTTTGTGTATTTCTAGGGATACCAAAGCAACTCTTATGGAGCTAGTGCTCCCATGGTCTACATTTAAGCCACAAAACAAACAATGTATCTGACAGCTGCTTTGAAGTAACCACTCTCAACTGACAATTGGCTCGGATATGCCAACAGATGCTAGTGATGCCAATTCTTATCAAACCTATTCGATACAATGAAAACTAGTTAGGATGCTCTTTTTCTTACATATAATGTTCAGGAAATGGACAAGTTACAACTGTATAAAAACAGCTCAAAGTCTTGTAAAATAAAACAAACAACCTGTTTTAAGTCAGACTCGATTGCAGCAAAATATGAAACTGTTACTTAATCTAGAATACACACTCAAGTTTGACTTGAAAAATCAGTGTAGGAAACTTTGATATGGTTACTCTATTAACACTACCATGGCGAATGAGCACATAAATGAGATGAATAAAAGTACTTTAGAAGAGGCAAGACAATATATTTTATGCAAATGTAAATACTAACACTGCAGTTAGCAAGTTACACTGGAAAAGTGACAGAGATTTCCAAGGACAATCAAAGGAAGCCTTTCTTGGTTTTTAAAGCAGATTTTTACATCACAGCCTTTCTTCCGTTACTTGGGTAATGGCTGATGAACATCTATGATGTCTCAGTCCTTTCACTATTGGTACTGAAACAAAGCCCCGGAAAAAGGGTAAAAGGAGTTTGCATCAGGATTTTGACAGTTTCTCTATGTGGCATGGACTCCAGATTCAAGATGCAAATAAAATGGAATGCCCGTCAATAGTACCCACTCCCTGTGCCTCCCTCAGAAAAGAAAAAAGAATCACTTCAACAAAGTAAGAGCTTACAGCAAAACCAAATTCATCTCCCAGAAGTCTCATTTCCAAGCAATTATTCATAAATGATTGAAATTATTCTTTTTCTTGCAAGAAATTCTAAATCTTGTCTTCTTTTCAGTGATTCTGAACTGTCTTTCATTTCTCCCATCTTCTGTTCCTCACAGGAGAATTAAAATGAAGAGGGCAACACATTTTGCTCCTTGGTAACATTAAATAATGTCTCACCTAATTTAAGTATCCCCACCAAAAAAGATACTGCATGGAAAAAAAAAAAAAATCCCTAACCAACATGAGGTGTTAAGACAGGTGACTGACCAATACCTCAGGTCAACAGAACTGTAAACCGCATCTCTGGAAAGAAAAATTTCAGTGATTTAGTGAAGTGCTCCTAAAAACACTTTCTCCTGTAGATCTGGTACACCAAACTCCATCTGGGACTGTTGCAAATGTCTACTTAATATGAATTTGAATAAAAGGAACATATACCAATCAATGCAGTCCATGCTATTCGTGACTATTCTCAAACACTGGGTTTGAATTGGTGTTCTAGCAAAATTATTTGCAAGAGCACAAAGAATAAGTCCTGAAATTGCTTTTCAATATACTTTATTAACCTTTTAGAAGCTAAGATCCATATTAGGACCTTGTGATCCTCCAATGCCAAATAATTCAGTCCAAGTCTAATGTAGCTACATAAACTGGAGCAGGTGCACAGAGGGTGCACTCCATGCTTGAGGATACAAAGTATTAAAACAGAGAAGATGCTCTAGTTCCAGTGTGAAAAAAAAACAACATTAAAAATGCTTTTAAATTTACGTAACCAAGCACAGTCAGGCACAGAGGCTATGAAGTGGTGGAGCACTCTTAGAGTGATAATATTTTCTCCCTTTGTCAAATTGCTACAAAGTCCTTTCTTACACAAAGCAGAGGCAGGACTCCGCTGCCAAAAAAATCACTGCTGAAAAAGTATCAGTTGGGTTCTTTCTCTTCAAGCAGTTACACGGCCAAGTTCCATGTGATTTGTCAGCTTCCTCTGTTCATGTCAAGGAGTCCTGAGCACCCTTAATGTTGTGAAAATAATCCACCTGTGGTAAGAGATCACATTGCTGGTGGAAGCATTAGCAATTTTCACACAGGTGACCCTTACGAGAGATACGTAGATCAGACTACCTCTGATATAATAGCAACTGGTTTAGACCAGTCATCAGGAAGAAGCCACTTTCACACAGGAAAATTCATATGGCGCCCAGTGCAGCACTTGTCTCAGAAAAAAACAAAAACCAAAACATCTGAGGAAGTTGTAATGATTCAGGCTTAGAATCTTGAGTATTAAACTTCGATCTTGCTTGAGAACTGTGGGAAAAACCATTCTTCCTCCACCCAGATTTGCTACAAATATCCATAGAACAGCACGATCATGTGTGCTAGATATAAAACTGGTGGAATGCTAGCTGGTCCATAAAGGGTTGCACCAAGTTGTCTGTAGCAAAGTAAAAAACTAGCCCAAAGGTTATGGAGATTGGAAGTGCAGGTAAGGCCTTCTTAAAGATGGCAAGAAGTAGAAGTGTAAGGCACAGACCCTAAGGGGAGAAAAAAGAAAAAAAACCCCATAAACAGAGAAATCAGGAAACTCCGACAAGATTATATATACAGAAACACAACCCTACAGAAACACAAGATACAATTAAAGCATTCCTAAATCAAAGGCATAAGTGATGGACATATAGCCAAAGAAAATCACAGCAGAAGCCCTCATTAGTTTTCCGTCAGGCCACCAAATAAATGCATTCCAAAGAAAAAATGTGGCAATTATAACTTAGTTTCTATTGTTCATCAAGGACAATCTCTATGATCATATTACATGATACTCACAATTAAAATGGCTACAAAACATGCTAAAGTTGTATTCCAGTCCCCGCTTGCTGTTGCAGAGGCTTTGCCAACAAGAACACTGTAGAAAATGAAGTCTCCTAAACCTAGCTTTACTCCTCCTGCAAAAGTGAATATATGGCAGCATTAAGTATCAGACATTCTGCTATTATTATTGTAATTCTGCTATTACATAACAGTAATTAACACAGAATAATACAGATTTACATTAAGTATCAAGAAAACTTGCTAATAAGAAGATTTTCAAGAGTAGTACCACTCCTTAAGCAAGTGATAAGTCTTGTGAAACAAGATAGCTTAGGAACATTACACCACTCAATTAATTAATCCTATAATTAGAATTTCTCTATATCCCTAGTCTTCTGTACATATAAATGCAGTATATACAAACTCAGATATTTGTAATTATATTTGTTGTAATAGTGTCTACTGTTGGTTGTGATGTCTCATTCAACAGAATATCAAGTACAATTCCTTTAATCTGCTCAAGGGAGGGGGAAAACAAAAAAATGTGATTTGCAGATGATGTTTTATTTGCCAACTAGAAATGTATACCCAGTAAAAGATTCCATTGCTTTCCCAATTTTCCTACAGAATTCTTACTAAGGTCATTCTAAAAGGCAGTCATGTAATTATAGAGCATATCAGAGGCAAAAACCCAACTTACCTAGTGCAAGATGACAGATTTAGGAAAACTCATGAGTTAACATCTTAAATCTTTTAAATAGTAATTACCACCCTAACAACAATTCTGGGAGTGTTATAATTACTTCTGCAGACAAAATAACAAAGATTTCCTGAACACCAGTTTGCTTTCTGAGTTTGTAGTCCAAGATATGAAGTCAGAGAGGCCAACATCAGGTCACCAGCTGTTTTCATTTGGCCTATTGTTTACTCTGTCACCTGATTACAGTCCAGCCCAAAACTCACTTTAGAGTTCTAAGAGGAACTCAGATAACGAAAACAGAGGTGTGTGCCTGGTTGATCACTGGGGGAAAAATAAAAGAAAAAGAGAAAAAAAAAAAAAAGGCAATCCTACACTCTT
>NW_009953579.1:742750-767013 GCF_000747805.2 Chaetura pelagica | reverse complement strand
AAAAAAAGGCAATCCTACCCTCTTTCAGCTGGTCTCCAGTATATGGTTCTGTAACAGCACAGTCATGAAAAGCTCTTAAGCATTAGAACACCCTGTAACTGCTGATCAAAAGTTGGATGCTTGCTTTCAATGTGACAGAACAAAAAGGAAAGGCAACTGCAAGATAACTCTTTTCCATGCAAGCGAACTCTCCAAATTCCTAGTAAGCTGCCAGCTCCCAGCCTCCAGTAGGCTAACACTGGCTGACAAGTCTGAATGGATCACTGCACATGTGCCATAACTCTTTGCTGTTGGAATATAGAAAGGAGAAGATTATTCATCTGGCTAGATAAGAGTTTTAGTTCACCAGTTAACTAACCAAAATGGCTCAATTCTCAATAGCTTAAAAATGTTGTTTTTCTAAGCTCTAGAACTGAAAACAGATTTGCACAACATACTGAATTTGGAATTTTGGGGACAAGGTAAATTCTAAAATTGCTCTTAAAGTAGAAGTCTATTTTTTAACAGAGGGAGCACCTCAGAATCAGAGGAAGCAGTTGCACCTGCTAAATATGGCAGCATCACATGGGGAGAGCAGTTTATTACGACAGGCAGACTGTAATTTATTTAGAGCTTTGCAAATCTAATACCAGCTTGAACTCCAACAGGAAGTCATGAGTCTGTTAAAACAGGTATCTGAGTGTTGATGTCATCTGCCCTCCAAAGATACTGCACCTCAGAAAGATGCTAGAAAAAAAATAACCAAGGCCATGATGTTTTGTGTTCATTTAAGTCTCCAATCAGGCTTTAAACATTGCTTTGTGCAGAGTGGGTTACAGTAGTTTAATCATGAGACAAAAAAGGTTAATGACTACATTTGAGGGCCTAAAATCCAAAACAGGTAATACACAACAGACCACTGTGAAAAAGAAGCTAATGCAATTGACTGTATAATGGTCTGAAAGCAGCTTGTGCTACTCAAGTTTTGCGTATGTAACTAAAAATCAATTTGGCCAATATTACTCACTTCTGCAGCCAAATCAAAAGCTACCAAAAAGCAAGTCTATGAGGCAAGTCAGTATTGATCATGAGCAAGAGCAGGTCTTCAGCTTGCTATTAGCTCACAGCGTGCTCTATCTGTGCAGTCAGAAATACTACGGTTAACTGGCTTCGTATTTTCTTAGTCTTTCAGACACAGTAGCCTATACTCACGTTCTTCTGGGTCTTCACTGGTTTGAGAGTTACTGGGTAAAGCCTGAACAGCAGCACGTGATTCAGGTGTTGACTCAATGGGTCCTATTCTATTGTCTCTCTGTTGCTGCCACTCCTGGCTAAAGCCACCATCATCTGCTTCAGCACTTTCATTCCGAGTGTGGTTTGCTGGAGCTCGGGGGAAGAAAAGCATTTGAGATTTGCTTCAAAAGCATGCCTTCTAAAACATGACAATCTCTCCACATGTAAGATCATATAAGAATGAGGAAAAAAGAGGTATCCATAATATTTAGCAACATTCAATATTGGCAAACACCTTTACAAGACATTCTCATTTAGAAATTTAATACTTATTTAAACAACAAGGAGTCAATGTACACTCTGCAGCCCTATGTCCTACAAGTTGCACTCAAGTCCCAGTATTCAGGATTATTTCAATATAACAGAACAGAAGTTTGGTGGTGACCTAATTTAAAGATCACAGTTTAAGAAAGTATTAAAGTATTTAATTAATTAGCTTATTTAGTCACTACTGACAGCTTAATATTCCAGTAAAACTGAAAACTTCCTGAGCTACACATGCATACACTCCTTTCAAGCATGCTAAATTCAGAAACTCTGCTCTAATAATACACATAAACAAACCCTATGTTTTTAAACACTAGCTGAATAGCCAGTAGAGCTAGAGACATTTCTGTTTAATACAAATATAAATGAGTTGGCCTTATACTTTATCATCCCAATTTGACAAGCAATTTTGCTCAGTCAGTAGCTGTCTATTAGGAGTCATTTCACCACCAATATCCTGAATCGCAGAAAAACGAATGCAAGAACATTAACTGCACAATTAAGTGAGCACTTTTTGAAGTCTTGACAGATTCATCATTCTGAATACAGCTTCCATGCTTTCACTCTTCTACAGCAATCAGGATCTCCATAAACATGTATTCCAATAAAAGGAAAATTATAATGGCTTGTCAAAGAAACTCACCTTGTTTATCATAAGTGGAGTTTTTGGAAGCTTTCCTTTGGGCTTCAGGATCTTCCTCAGCCATGTTCACTAGCCATATCATTGTAGCTATTAAAAAAAACAAAAGAGCATAGCTAATCACATCCTCAGATGTATGCAATTCTGAGATTGTTTGCATTGATACTTTTTCTTTTAATACAAGTATAATTTATTCTCACTAAAGTACAGTAATATCTGGAACACAGCAGTACCAGCTACAAGACACATTTACAGAGTTTGGTGGTTAAAAGTTTTATTCTTACTAGATGTTGACAAAAAATTGCAATAGCTGTTGCCAGAGACATTACTTATATATGAGGCCCACTCTGAAAATCAGAATCCAGCATTTCTTTATTTTTTCCCATTAATCAGTTATTTTATCTGGAAGTAAAAAGGTCTATTAGGACTGGTACTGAGGTAACTTCAATTCAGAGGCAGCATCTGCCCCCACCATGACAAAGAATTCTCCAATCTGAAGGCAATGAAAAGTTGTCACACATAATTAGTGTATTTTAAACTGAAGTTTGTGGCTTCTCAGCATTAACCTCTCCTCCCACAAAACAGAACAGGCAGTTATGTGTAATATCACTAAAACACAGCAAGAGTGATAAAGAAACCCCTCCCCTTTCTCCACTATAAATCTGTCCTGGAAGTAGCCAGCCAGTCTACAATGTGCTTCCTGCTTTAGAGACACAAGACTTTGATTTCACTGTTTATCCATATGACCATGACTAGCAACATGGAAATGTGGAGTGGAAGTATGTACTAATTCTACAAATATATTAGCAACAAAAGGACGACTAAGGAGAATATCTGTCCTTTATTGGATGCAGGAGAAAAACAAGGATGAGGAAAAGGCTGAGGTGCTTAACGTACTATTTTGCTTCACTCTTTAATAGCAGGACCTCAGCTGGAAGGTTAGAACAGGGAGCAGCAGTTTGAAGCTCTCATAATTCAAGAGGAGATGGTTTGGAACCTGCTGCATCATGTAGACATAAACAAGTTTATGGGGCCAGATGGGATACAGCTGAGGGTACTGAGGGAGCTGGTGGGAGTGCTCACCAAGCCACTTTCCATCATTTATCAGCAGTCCTGGCTAACTAGAGGTCCTGATAGACTGGAGATTGGCCAATGTGACCCCCACCTAAAAGGGCCAGAAGGAGGGTGGGAGGGTGCAGGCAACTACAGGCCTGTTAGTCTGCCCTTAGTGCCAGGGAAGGTTACAGAGTAGATCATCTTGAGTGCCATCATATAGCACGTGCAGAACAACCAGCTGATCAGGCCCAGTCAGCATAGGCTCATGAAAGGCAGGTCCTGCTTGACAAACCTAATAATCTATGACAAGGTGACCCCACTTATTGGTCAACCAAAAGGCTGTGGATGTTGTTTACCTGGACTTTAGTCAAGCCTTTGACACTGTTTCCCACAGCATTCTCCTGGATAAACAGGCAACATATGGCTTAGACCAGTTTACTCTTTGCTGGGTAAAAAACTAGCTGGATGGCTGGGCCCAAAAAGTTGTGGAGTTAAATCCAGTTGGCAGCTAGTAACAAGGGGTGCTCCCCAGGTCTCAGTGCTGGGGCCAGTTCTGTTTAATATCTAGAAGCTTGGGGAAGAGTGGCTGGAAAGCTGCCCAGCAGAGAATGACCTAGGGGTGTTGGTTGACAGTGGCTGGATATGAGCCAGCAGTGTGCCTAGGTGGCCAAGAAGGCCAACATCATCCTGGCTTGTATCAGTAATAGTGTGGACAGCAGGAGTAGGGAAGTGATTGCCCCCTGGTACTCAGCACTGATGAGGCTGCACCTTGAATACTGTGTCCAGTTTTGGGCCCCCATTACAAGAACATTGAGGTGCTGGAGTGAGACCACAGAAGGTGGAGAAAGCTGGTGAAGGGTCTAGAGCACAAGTCTTACAAGGAGCATCAGAGGAAACTGGAGTTGTTTAGTCTGGAAAAAAAGGCAGCTTAAGGCAGACCTTACTGCTCTCTACAACTACCTGAAAGGAAGTTATAGTGAGGTAGGTGTTGGGTCTCTTCTCACTAGTAATAAGCAACAAGACAAGAGGAAATGGGCTCAAGTTGCACCATGGGAGGTTAAGGTTGCACACCAGGAAAAATTTCTTCACTGAGAGGGTTATCAAACACTGGAACAGGCTGCCCAGGGAGGTGGTTGAGTTATCATCCCTGGAGGTGTTTCAAAGATGCAGTGCTTAGGAATATGGTTTAGCACTGGACTCAGTAGGGTTAGGTTAATGGTTGGACTTGATGATCTTAAGTCTTTTCCAACTAGAACAATTCTGTGAGTCTGTAATTGATACATGGGTCATAATATCAATTTACATTCAGTAGGGTATTCTTCACAACTGCAGGAAGAAACAACACATCAAAAAAAGACAAGTTCTAGACAAAATAGTTCTGTAAACAAATCTCTTCCTGGCAATTTCTCTCCCTTTCCCCTCCAGTATCACACAGGTTATTTAAGCACTGAAAGCTGATAACTGTTTTCTAAAAACAAGTACTCCCTTTGACTATGCTTGATGCACAGCCTAATGACATATTACTTTGGCCAAAACAAGCTGTATTACCATTTTTCCTGTGCATATTTTGTAAAGAAACGTGTTGTTTTTTATCTTGGAAGATCTTAGCCAGATGACGTTCCATGTTTTTGAGTCAACAGTGAGTGGAAAACTAAGACTCAAGTAAACAGACTAAGAACTCCAGCTGCAACACATCACATTAAAAAAGAGAAAAATCAGAGTAATCACTTCACTTGAGTGGGTGATCGTAAGTACTTTAGTGAAAGTATTTAGTGAAATATACTCACAAGAGTAAATAAGTGCTGGGAAGAGAGTTTCATTTCTCTCTTGAGCTGTTTCAACTAGCATACGAAGAGGACCTTTAGGACACAGGACAGCAACCAAATCTGGAAGGAAGAGCAAACAATGTTACATCACTGCAAACATACTTTTAAGGTTTTATCTGTAACACTTGCAGAGACTGGTAACAGGATAAAATGAAAACAGACTTCTGGGAGAGCCATTGGCCACAGGTCAGTATCCTAGAGAAATACCTTTTCATATTCCCAGTTGTAAAACGTAATTTAAATATAACTATAATATGTATACATTTTTTTAAAAAATTAATGTTTCTTACTTAAGATACTATGCAATTGCAAATGCATTTGTGTCTGTATGTTGATTTGCAGGTTGAAAGCAAGTCATTAACAAAAGCCACTATTTAACTAACATCCTGGAAATACCCAAGCTTGCTTGCTATTATCAAAGCTTTTCTTAAGCCAAGTTTAATGCTGAAACAAATTTTAAGACAAGAAGTGAGCTTACATAAGTTATATGAAATAGGCACGACTGACAACTTATTCTCACTTGAAGAGGAATAATACAGGTTTATTAAGCATTGCAGAAAAATGCTGTTTGCATAGGTATTAGAGGTGTTTAAAGAACACTTAGCATAAGAAAAGAAGAGCAGCTTTTTGTTGCTTCCCTCAATTCTTGTTCATGGGACAGCGTATGAAACTGAGTGACTAAGTAAAAATTAACTGAAAAGGAATAATTCACAAAATAAGATGTCTGTACAAGTTACTCATATAGATCAAAGCACAGCCTTAAGAAAAACTGATCTATCAGATGTTCCTGAATGCTGATTGTTCATTAATGAAATTTGCAACTGCACTATCTCAGCTGCTTTCCCTTGTCTGGGTGTCTGGACAGAAAGCTGTCACATTGACATACTAACTTTGCTACTACCTTTCACAGTTGTGCACTCACTGTATGTCAAAATCCAACACCAAAAGGAGTAGCTTACTTCTCAGGACTTGTATGCTGAACAGAGCACCTGCACTAACTGCCCCAGCACCACTGTTGGTCCTGCTCAAGTAAAGAATTCTCAGCATGGGGACACAGCCTTTGAAACTTAACCCCTCTTTACTCAAAAAACCAAAGTTGTGGTCTTGGAACATGATCTGAAGAATATTTTGATCACAGAATGCATGTTGAATGGTTGAAATTCTCCATTTGTTCCAGTGATACGAAGGGTGGAAGCAGGTAGGGGGGCTGGGAAGGTTTTCTTTTACACATAAGGGACATTTTTCCTCGCCCTGAAGGAAGAGGACACCTTACAAATACACTGACTTGCCAGAGCTAATTCCCTCTTATTATTCCCTGCAATTCTACACTGGACAGTTTCTCAGTGTTTATCATCATCAGCAACTTTCAGAGTACACATTCACCACACTTCCATGCTTCCAAAATATTCAAGATATGAGCATATCTCCATGGATACTCTTAGCTGTAATGTTTTAGTTATGTCCAAGTAACTGGATTTTAGTCTTGCCTGGGAACTAAATCTGTCTCTGGGAGACAGTGTGATCTTCTTACCAAAAGTATCCAGTGCCCTCTAAAGCTTTATCAAAAAAACTACATCTAGGAATTGCAGTGATCATTCAGAAAACATGTAAACTGTGGTAATTCAAATGAATTTTCTTTCTATTAAAAAACAAACAAAAAAAAACAACCAAGGAAACTGACCTTATAACTATATCCTTATAAATGTAAAATTACTTTGAATAATGAAAACTGCATTCAATTCTTCCTTGCTTCCTTCTCATTACATTATTAGGCATGGGCCAGGGTGTTGTTTCAATGTCCATAAATTGGAGCAATTCCTAGGTTGGGCAGATTTGTTCCTGTATGGAACCGTACCAAGCTCCTAAATTCTGAAAATACAACAGTTTCCAAAGATTCTTGGGGAAAATGAGAAACCAGCAGCTCTCCACCTTCACAGAAGAGATCAAAATAGCAACACAAGCCTCTTATCTCTTCATCTCTTGAACTATTCAATTGTCCTCCCCAAAGACTTTATAAAGTTCAAAAAACATGAAGGAAGATGACATCACAGAGTCACACAAGCCCCTTAGCTGCACAGGACTGATCTCAGTTCAGATCATGCTTTTATTTCTGAAGTCTATAATCACCCTTTCCACTGCTTTGTATGACACTCCCTCTCCCTCCCTTTTTCCTCTTTTTTTTTAAGGTCTTCTCAGACAAATGGAAAACGAGAAGTCAGGAAACAGAGAAAATTCCTACTGTAGTATTTGTTAACATGCCTTGCCCAGATCTTACCGTACACTGAAATGACGGCCAGGATGAGCCATGCAGTCCATTCAGGAAGGTACTTAATGAACACCAAGGCCATGAGAGCGCTTATCATAATGAGATATGCCTGCTGGAGCCGAAGTGGACCCTTCCAATGAATACAAATCATTCCCACAACACCAAAGTTCCAGATGATTAGTGCCACTGTAACGTAGTCCATGGCAACATTATACGTCTTAAAAACCTCACTAAAAAAAAAAAACACAAAACAAACGTGGACTGCATTTGCTTAGAACAATGGAAACACATTACAGATGCAAGCTTCAGAATGCTCTTTGTTTTAATTTTCGTATTAAACATAGTGGGTACAAATGTAAAATTCTATCTCTGATTAGTACTGAACTATTCTTCACAAAGAGGATAATTTTACCAGTATTTGTTTCACACCAATTCTTTCAGCTTTCAGAACATTTTCAATAATGTTCTATTTTCTTCTGAATCAAGGCAGAAAATGACAGTGAAGGACATTATACTCATCATTTAAAAAAAAAAAAAAAAAAAAGAACAAGAACTTGTGAAGTTATAATGGATCTGTAAGGCATGAAAATAGATCTCTTCCTACTTACCTGCTGTCTGTGGAATAGAAACTCTTTGCTAATTTCAAATATATACTTGGTAATTCTATTTCATTCTTCACCACAAACACTAAAGTATTATTTTTGTATGAACCATGCCACTCTGTTACACTAAGTACTATAAACTAAGACCTTCAATAACTAATACACCAAAATAGACAAATATGTTGCCACCAAGTCACAGACTATTTCCACTAAGCCACGGGAGAACCAGATGTGACAGCTGTTTGCAAATTCTGCAGCTACCAATTCATCAAGCTACTAAGAACCTTATAATTTGCATTATACTCTTCTGCAGGAAATTTGTCTTCCCTAGTTAGCTGGTCTGTGGAGATGCACAGGATGCACCTACTGCCATCACGTATAATTGATCTACAACTCTCCTCCTCTGTCACTGGACCTCTGCAAAAGGAAGCCAGCACTCCTGTGAGGCTGCAGGGACAGGTGAAGGAACCCAGAGAGTCAGGAAAGCCTTCAGTCCCTCTGCTCACACATGCTTATGGAAGAGTGCCAGCTCCAACCCAAACCCAAAGGAAGTAGGCCTGGCAATTTTGTTTCCAACCAGTCTGCACTGCACTTCTGCAGCAGACGTTGCCTCCTATTTCAAAAGTTTTTATTAAAGTTTGAGAAAATACTGACCAAAGAAGGAATCACAGATCAACTTCTGGCATAAAAACTAGTGTCTGAAGGAACACCATTCCCTCCCCCTAGAGACCAAATAAAATAAATTTCTTCAAAGGGAAGTGTATCTGTCAGAAAGTGGTATACAAACACACATGCTTACTTCACTTCTCATCTCTAGTTACAGAACTTGATCAGGTTGCTGATTTTAGAGAATACTGACTATTACGGACAACTTTTCTTGATGTCTGGACAAAGGCGTGTTTCCTAATTTTGAAAAGAAAAACAGTGAATATATTTTGTGAGAGAGCAGATTCTTTTCAGCCATTCCCATGTGGATTTTCAGCCTTTGCACATACAACCCACCACCAAAGCCATGATATAAACAACTGCCTTTGAGTCACACGGCTGTGAAACATTAAGTTATAAGATATATTAACAGAGGAAGCTACTGTGTGGAATATAGCTTATTCTGGTAATGCATTGGCAATGGACAGCTCCTGTACAGTATCAGTTGCATTATAAACCATAAAAATCTCTCTCTTATGTGTATTCTATGAACCTACATAAAGCAAACAAAAAATCATGGCAATAGCTTACACACTATCATTTTCACTCAAGATTCAAGGGTTAGTTCTAAAATAAATACATACACAAATTAATAAATGAAAAATAGCATATTAATGCTTTAGTTCACTTACCCCAGGTAGATGAATGAGAAAAAAAAAAGCAGCAGAAGAGAAGAAATGATAAGCCAACCATGGATCACCTGGGGGAAAAAAGGTATCAAACCAGATATTTTTTTAGATTGGATATATTAACATTAGTATCTATTTTCCCTTTAGTTTAAAGCAAGAAATTATATTCAGATCTATGTATTTAGTTGTTCCTAAATTAATATTTAGTCTTCACATGATTGTATTTTAATTTACATTTAGAAATTTTAAGTGCGTTGTGGTCTTTCAGTAAAGGTTATACAACAAAAACTACTGTCTGTATATTTTAGGCCATTTTGATAACAGTGGCATTATAACATAGCAGAAGTATCCAGCATTAACACAGATGGAAAACATGAATCATTTTTCCACCTCTAAAAAGTCTGCTATGATTGCAAATAAGTTTCAGAATACAGCTATAGAATTAAATGCTTATCTGTTGGAATTCAGAATTAGCATGGCATTGATGAAGGACTATATACGGACTTCTATGTTCTTTATCAATCATCTATACAAATAATCCCTAATTCTGATATGACAGCAGATATACTTGGCAAACAATTTAACAAATAGCAGCTCAGGGCTGTACTCAAAGGGATAGATAGATTTAAATTTAGAAATGACAACTGCTCAGACTTTGCACTGACAAAACTGCATATCACTCTTGTATATTACTGTGTAAAATTAAAAATGAAGATTGAAGAGCTCTGTAACTTTGGTAATCTCTAAATTGAGAAAGAAACATGTATTTGTAAAATTTCCAGCACAAACTCTTATCTGTAAAACCAGACCAAACATTGCAACTAGATAGACAGTTAGAAGCAAAAATCTAGAAATTCAAGCTGCATAAGAAATCCTACTTTGAATAAACCTGCTCTGTGGAAAATTAACTTGTTAAATAAGCTACAGATGTACACAAGATCAAAGTGTTTAGAAACTGTGTTATCCTTCTTCTGAAAGATGTGTAGTAGAATGCATGGCCTGTTACAGTTTAAAATATACTTTGCAAAAGTGAATTTAAAGGTCAGGCCCATATGCACACAGAGTAAAAGAATCATGTTTACATGAGGCAATCAGGACTCCTCACCAAATTACAAATCCAGTTATTATAATTTATCACATTTAGGGAAGGGGTAAAAAAAAAAAAAAATCTCACTAAAGCTGAAGATTGATTGAACCTGAAACAGAATCCCTTTCAAACTTGTAAAGCTACTGATATATCTAAGTAGTGACCTCAGAGAATAATTTCAGTTCTTTGAAAAACTAGCTGCAGCTGTTTTAAGAAAATGGCAGAGCAAGCTGTGACATTTATTTTAATAATAACATGACTTCTATCTGTAGTTCTTCTGTTTATAGTATAACCTCTTCAACTTTCTTACTACTTAATAAGGTGAATACTAATGCCTACTTCAACTAAAGAGTAAAATGCTAACAAAGACTAAGGGCACAGTCCAGCAAACATTTGCACACACTTTGCAAAACTACCATCAAGAGTATTACAGACAGTAGTTTCAAGAGTTGACATAATTTGGCATTTTACACACATATTTGTTAGTTCTCAGTATCTCATTCACTATAGCATTTTCCAGATCACCAGTCTCTTTTCATAGAAGCCATTTTTCCAAAGAATTTCTCATAAGTTTTGGCCAGCATTTTCCAAGCAGCATACCATGACAGGTTTGTTGCCTTCTAATTAAAGAATTTCCATTCTTAATTTGACAACAGCTTCAACACTAATTCAGTGCTGGTACAGAATCATTTTTGCGTGCTACAACTTCAATAAAAACTAAGGATTGCAGAATTAAAATTAAAATGGTCAGGCAGTCTGAAACAACTAAGAATGCAGAGAATAAGAAAATACATTAAAAAGAAAAGGTAGTCAAGTAGAATCACCCTCAAAGAAGTTGCTTCTGGTTGGATTTAGAAGCTAGAATCAGAACCATGCCTAACATACCACGTACAGGACAAACACAGGAAATTAACAACAGTGAAGCTGAAATAATATTTCCTTTCTTCAAAGGAGTTTTAAGATAAAAAGAAGATAAGCAAATTATCACTACCAGATGGAGGCATAACATTTGTTCATTATCAGTTACACTCCCCAAAATCTAGACTACATTCTATATGTAGAACTACATGTAAAATAGAATTCAGTGGACAGATAACTACATTTTACAGCATTCTGGTACAGCAGCATAGGAATACTCTGTTAGTACTACTAAAACAAATAAGTTAATTCTTTTAATTAGCAGAAAATACAACTATGGGAAATTTCTGTTGTCTTATAATTCTAACTTTTATTTTTAATTTTTTTTAGTATGTGAAAAGCTTAGTAAAAACTAACAGATGCCTTCAACACCTGAGGAGATCTGACTGGCTGCCAAGAAACCTAGACTGAAGTATATCAGTTACTTGACTTCATTAGAATGAACAGAATTGACAGTTTAAAAATAAAACTCAGTTCAGATTTAACATCACACTGTGAAAAAAGAGGAAGTTTGTACTTTAAAAAACACTACTCCAAGCTGTGTGCAGATTCAGGCAGAAATAACTTCCCCAGTCACTCCACAGATACTCTGCAAAGGGATTTCACCCACAGTCATGATGAACAAAATAATTTTCGTCTCTTGAAAACAAGAAATAAGTGAATACAAGCTTTGTGCAGCTGCATGGATGCCACAGCCTGTTTTGCAACTGTGAAGCAGATTAAAGGTTCCGGCTGCACACTGACAAGTTTTATTATGCCACGCCTTGTCAAATGGGTCCTTAAGACCAAAAGATCACCAGGAATTTTCAGGAACAACACTTCCCAGGTATGACACTGCAATTATATAAGGGAAGCTGGGACTGGCCTAGCTTATGTCATTATATGATTGCAGACTTTCAGAAAGGAGCCTTACAAGTCCTTGTGTTCACTGTAAGGATATTGCCTGGCACATACAGCCACATAATCATCACAGTGTTGGAAGATTTCTATACTGGGGGCAGGATGGGGAAAGAGGAGCCCTTGAAAAGTCCCTGAAGTCCTGAATAGCTTTGAAATTGTAGGACCAGGTCTGTATTCGGTAGTTCTTGACTTCAGATTTTGGTACATGGTACATTTCACAGGAACAGGAAGCAATGCCACCGTGACAAGGCAGCCACCAGCATTAGCACTGGGACAATGCAGGGTAGAGGCCCCAAGGAACAGAAGCCACAAAACCAAAGCAGTTAATTGAATCATCAATTCTGATAGTTTTTCTCACTCATCATTGAAAAATCTTCCTTTTGTTCCATTCTCAATAATCTGTACTAATAAGTAAAGCCAGCACAATTACTCAAGTCAATTCTATTTATACTCACCTTGTAGCACCTGTACTTGTAAAGCACAACCAGGAGGATGGTCATGACAATGATAACGCTGATCATGATAGCAGCGTTGAGAATTGAATTCAGGGCTCTCTGTCCTACAGTCTCTGTCTCTTCTGTGAAAGGAGTGTAGATGCTACAACAAAAAAGAGTCAACAGAAATACCACTGAATGCACAGATGTCACCTGTATGAGGCCAACATCAAATAAATTGCAGTAATCTTTCAATTCAGAGCCGAGTATCATATTAGGCAAATTTGAATTTAAAAGAATATTTTTTTTTTTCCTCAAAAGACTCGCCTTTCCTGTATTCTTAGATTACTACTATTTTCTGCTTAGTAAACAAACAAAAACCAACTCCACACTGTGATACAATTACTCATGCTATGAATCATGAGACTATTACTGCAGACCTTTCTAAGCACACCCTCTAGCGGCTTTACAATGAATGGCTCCCGGTGATTTCAACATAACAAGGTATGGACCTAACTCTCTCTCCCAAAGAAAAACAACCTGGAGAAGAAACATTTAATTACGGGGGTGTGGAGAAAACACCATAAATAAAATCTACAGAAAAATAATTGTTTGATCAACAACTTTGATAGTGAAAAAGAACTCTGTGCTTTACTGAAACATTTTATTACATGCTTCTATCAGTTAGGTAAAATGAATATGCACAAACCCATGGGCCCTGATGGGATGCACCCATGAGCGCTGAGAGAGCTGGCTTGTTGCTGCTTAACCACTCTCCATAATTTTTGTAATCTCATGGCAAACAGGAGAGGTGCCTGAGAACTAGAGGAAAGCCAGTGTAACTTTGGTCATCAAAAAGATCCAGGAATCTACAGACCAGTCAGCCTCACCTCCATCCTTGGAAAAATGATGGAGCAGCTCATTCTGGAGATCATCTCTAAGCACATGGAAGGGAAGAAGGTTATCAGAAGTAGCCAGCATGGATTTACCAAGGGGAAATAACGCTTGACTAATCTGAAAGCTGCCTACGATGTTGTGACTGAATGGGTAGATGCTGGGAGACCAGTGGATGTAGTTTGCCTTGACCTTAGCAAGATGCTGTCTTCCATAACATCCTCCTGAGCAAGCTCAGGAGGCATAGGGTAGAAGAATGGACACTGGCTAAAGAACTGGCTAAACAACAGAGCCCAGAAGGTGGTGATCGACAGTGTCGAGTCCAACTGGAGACCTGTGACTAGTGTAGTTCCCCAGGGATCAGTGCTGGGTCCAGTTCTGTTCAACATCTTAATCAACGACCTGGAAGAGGGGACAGAGTGCATCCTCAGCAAGTTTGCTGATGATATGAAACCGGGAGGGTTGGCTGATTCACTGGAAAGCTGTGTGGTTGTTCAGCAAGATTTGGACAGACTGGAGAGCTGGACAAAGAGGAACCTAATGAGGTTCAATAAGAGTAAGTGTAGAGTCCTGCACCTGGGAAGGAACAACATGCATCAGTACAGGTTAGGAGCTGACCTGCTAGAAAGCAGTTCTGTGGAGGACTCTGGAGTCCTAATGGACAACAAGTTATCAACGGGAGAACAATGTGCTCTTGTGGCCAAGAAGGCCAATGGTATCCTGGGCTGCATTAAGAAGAGTGCGTCCAGCAGGTCAAGGGAAGTTCTCCTCTTCCTCTACTCTGTCCTAGTGAGACCCCACCTGGAGTACTGTGTCCAGTTCTGGGCTCCCCAGTTCAAGACGGACAGGGATTTACTTGAGTGTCCAACAAAGGGCTATGAGGATGATTAAGGGACTGGAACACCTGTCTTATGAGGAAGGGCTGAGAGACCCAGGGCTGTTAAGTCCAGAGAAGATTGAGAAGGGATCTTATGAATGTACAGAAATATCTGAAGGGTGGGTGTCAAGAAGAAAGGGCCAATCTCTTTTCACTTGTGCCCTGTGATAGGACACGGGGCAATGGATACAAGCTAGAGCACAGGAAGTTCCACCTCAATATGAGGAAGAACTTAATTACACTGTGAGGATTACAGAGCACTGGAACTGGCTGCCCAGAGAGGTTGTAGAGTCTCCTTCTCTAGAGGCTTTCAAGACCTGTCTGGTTGTGTTTCTGAGTGACCTGCACTAGATTCTGTAGTGATCCTGCTCTGCCAGAGGGATTGGACTCCATGATCTCCAGAGCTCCCTTCTAACCCCTACCATTCTGCGATTTCAAAGCCAAACACACCTTGAATCATTTTGCCTAAACTTTTTGACAGTGCAACATTTAGACTGATTCACTGCAGATTCTGACAAACTCTGTTGTCTTTGTCTTCCTTCTCTCAAATCAACTTCCAGTGAAATTGTGCTTTTTTTGGACAATATTCATATTTTGCCTCGCAAAAATATTAATTTGTATACAGGAAACCTGTCAGTAAAGTTTCTGTAACTGCAGCAGAAGTGAACCTCATAGATGCTCCTCTTGCATTTGAATTTTTTTATCAAACAGCATTAGCAAGTGAGAACTTGGCATATATGCTAATTTCATTTAAATGAGTAATTTTTTCCCTTTTTCCAAAATCCTTATATTTTAGCAGACTACAACTGAAATGGCTTTAGGTCAAAATTGAGCTTATTTTAGAAATATCACAGGGAACAATAAAGTATTGAAATGAGGACTAGATTTTGAATCAAGCAGTAACAACCAAGATGTTAACCCAACTGGTCACCAGACAGACAACAAACGTGAACAGTACCAAGAATATAAAATCTGGAAGGAATTCCTTCCTTTTTGAAGGGAATAAAACAAAACTATCTGTGGGCTGGTGGAGGGGAAAAGGGAGGCAAGAAGGTTCACTGCTTGAATTAGATTCCTGAAGAAATGGAGATTAAAGAAAATTATCTAAGTGAGTCCATTGAAAAGACAGCAAGAAAAAATTGATACATACAGCTGTCCATCTTTGCGTGTATAAAAGCTGACAGACTTGATGGTTGCAACAACGACCACCATGCAAAGTGTGACAGGTACAAACAACATAATCACATGTTTTGCCCCATATTTCAGTGTCAGCTCCTCATCTTCTTCTTCATCTTGTTCCACCACTTGCTGAATGTTGTTTTGTGGCTGCCCATTGGTCTCAGATTCAGGATTGTCATTTCTTCTGCGCTCACTATTATCATGGCGACGTCTTTCACTGTTGTCATTCTGCAATGCATTAAAAAAAGTTCCCTCAGCAACTATCCACAATCACATTCTTGCACACTGAGGTAATAATGATCTTGAGGAGGAAACACGTAAGGGAGTATTTACTGTCAGGAACACTTGCCACAGCAAGAACTTAAACAGTGGTAATTAATTGCATCACTTAGTTATCAAGAGAATAGAAGCAGAGGGTTATGCTAAAAGCATTTATGTTAGAAACAACAGCAGCTGGAAGTAGAGCTGGTTGTGTCTATGTCATGTTTGCTTGAAACAGAATTTTAAAAGCTGAATAAAGACAGACAACTTTTTCCCTTGGTCCAAGCTACAGTTGATACAAGAGTGCATGACAGTAGATTACTCACAGCTTGTCAAAAACTAACTCTATCCATTCCTAGAAATAATGTCAAACAGACACTTACGAACCTAACTCCACAGAAGTCACATGAAAATTTCTACTTTCTTTACCATGTTATTCCCAACAAAGTACACTAATACATGTTGAAATGGATTTTCAGAGTATTCCGTTCCCATGTTTGGAGAGACGCACAACACAGAAATGGTGATCAAACTCAGATAATTCTCAATCTTTATACTGAGATTTGATCCCAAAGCTTTAGCACAATGAGCTAAATGTGCACATTTCTTCTCTCCTTCCAAGGATACTACTATGATATCCTTTCACTGACATTTAAGAAATTCCACCACCACCATCAACAAATATGAAAGAGCCTCCTAGACTTCCTGATACTGCTACATGAAATATCAAGGGTTTAACTGAAATAAAAGGACAGAAGTAAACTTTCAATGGAATTAAGCTTACTAGAAGCAGAAACACAAACTGGAAACACCACCTAAAAGTAAATGATCATGCCTGCATGCTTATGCTTCCTGTTGTCACAAACCTTTTGCCCCCTTCTCCAAGAAGCAACGTGAGCAAGGGGCATTTCAGCCTTTTATATGTTGTGGACACATACAGAGAAAGAACACAACAGGAGCATGAAATACATGACACCTGTCTTGACTACAAGGAAACAAAAAACTTTTGATGTTTACTAGTCACTCTAAACAAGCCTTAAAGTGAAACCATTTATACAATCTACTCTTTTTTTTTTTTTCCCACTGTTACCATGTCCAAAGCCAATGCTATATTGTTCCCACTCCCTCCACTCAAAAGGTTTAACATGGAAGAGATATAACACAAAGATTTTTTATTAATTACAACTGAGACTCATTTCTTCTCTTGAGTAAACGCACTAGAATAGCTTTAGATTGAAATGTACAACAAACTGAAAGAAGATACTTTTTGCAATACCTTTAAAATACCAATCCATTTTAGTAAAATTGGTAAGGTACTGAAAATCACCTAATGTATTTCCAGTTAAGTACTCTTGTGCAGGTGGTTTTTTTTCCTTGATTGTGTAATGTTACAAGTCTCATTACCTGTTCATAATAGCATTTCCAAACACAATTGCTTACTTCTATCTCATCAACTCACTGCAGTTTTTTGATAAATCAACAGTAAATTTGGAGGCTTTTTATACAGAAATTTCTCAGCCCCACCCTCAGAAATGAGAAGATGTTACATAAACACTCAGGAACTCATAGTGGAGATCCTAAAAGCATTTCAGTGATTAAGCAGTACAAGTCTCTGGACTTTGAACTGCAAACACTGACAATGCTAAAAGCCTGGGTGAAGCTTTACAACTTCCAGAACTCATGAAAAATAACATTTACAAAACATTAAAAAGTAACAATACACAACAAATGCATTACCTATTTACTCTTTTTCTGTGGTGTCCTCAGGATCAAGTTCAGTAGGGTTGCAAGAACTGCCCTCTAAGAAAATTTGCTTTATTTTTATTTTTTTTTCAAAAAGGAAATTGAATATAAGGGGAGGAAAAATGATATAAAATTGTCTTAATTAAGCAATTAAAACTAGCAGGGAACTGGATTTTTAGAATTAAGTTTTTAACATAAATTTTAACATAATGTAATTATTTTTTAAAATATGTCCTGAAAAAAGATTTAGGGTTGAATATTATTTAATAAATGAAAGATTCACTATAAATCCTTCAGCATTTTGCATAAAGTCCTCACAATTTTGAAATATAGAAACAGGAATATGGGAGAATGCAAATAAATACATTATGTTGAATCATTCTGAAATGCTGGCTGTAACTAAACCTCTTTCTGTACAGATTATAGCTCCAGCCTAACATTTGTCACTTTGACAGTGAAAATACTCCCTATCTCTCCATCTGCAAGACAACCCTAAGCTTACCTGTCCAAATAAACTGCCTAAGATGATCACAGGTAACACTACATGCGAGATAAAGTGCTGGAACACTTCACAAGTAAGGCAGATCTAGTATTTAGGTTCCTCTTGTTGTCTTGCATGAGGAAGCACTTAATCCTATCTTAGGTATGGAAAAATAAAGAGTAAAATAAAAATCTACAGCTTTGCAAAGCAAACAAAAACAGCCAAAGAAAAAGCCTGATTAAATAGCGCTATTAAAAATTGCAGAATCAAACAGAGGAAAATTGAAGAAATTAGACCATATGTGCCATTTTGTTCCCTCCACTAGTTAGGAACAAAGACACAAATCACAAAATGCCTTTACATATTAAAACACAGTGCATGAAAACCAGATCAGCATCAAAAGAATCACAGGAGTTATTCTATTATTCACTGTTAAAACTAGAAAAAGTTGTCCTTTCAGGCTACTAAAGCATAGCCAAATGTGACATGCGCATGCCCCACTGCTTAAAAGAACAAAGTGCACTCATATCCTACCTGGTCAGTATAAAACAGAGCAGAGACCATGGACTCTCGCTGAAGTGGAAGCAAAGGAACAGACTCTTCACTTTCCTCAGACATAGTTAAAAGTGAAAATTCTGAAGCTAAAATGTCAGTAACACCTGTTGTAACACCGTAAGCAAACGTAAAGTTATGAACTACACGTTTCCAGGTGAATAATCAATAGCAAAAGCCAATTATCGTGGGGGTTTTTCCTATCAGGAAAACAGTTAATAGCAAACTCAGAGCAATGCCCTGAACCAAGAGATATAATACTAGCATATGTGATAACAAGTTCTTATTTATTAAATCCAGATTTACATAAAAGAAGCAGACCTCCTTGCCTGAGAGGAGGCACACACTTCATTAGTTCATTTATGTTTTAAGACCATTATACAGTGACAGATGCTGAAGACTGAGCTGAACTCTGATGTGTGACTGGGAGAAGAGATGTCAATTTATAGCACTTGGTGATTTCAGATACTGACTTAGCCACAGAAGCGAGGTATACATAAGCAGGAAAGGATTTTTTATGTGCATACAAAAAAAAAAAGCAGCTGTGCAGAGGGGAGAAAAAAACATCACTAGTAAGTACTGAAACTACACCTAGAGTTACACTTAAACATGGAAATAAGAAGCACAAGAAGCAGTTACTCATCAGTACAGTCTGTCAGTGAGGAGTAAATAGAACCATCTGTCCTGCACTGCTGGTAAAGAGCATCACGAAGTTATCTGTAAGGATGGTGAACCCATAGCTTATCACTGAGCTCTGCCTTTTTAATCTGGCAGAAGTGTTCAATAAAAGTTAATCTCTCACCTGTCCAAGATGAAAAAAAACCTTTTTAATTCATGGATTGGAGTGTAGCAAATGTGGTACCCATCCACAAGAAAGGCCAAAAGGAGGATCCAGGGAATTACAGACCTCTCAGTCTGACCTCAGTGCCAGGGAAGGCCATGGAGCAGATCGAGTGCCATTAGGCACTATATACAGAACAACAAGGTAATCAGGTCCAGTCAGCACAGGTTTATGAAAGGACGGTCCTGCTTGATGAACCTGATCTCTTTCTATGACAAGATGACCCGCCTGGTTGATGAGGGCAAGCTGTGGATGTTGTCTACCTGGACATCTGTAAGGCCCGTAATACTCTTTCCCACAGCATTCTGATGGAAAACCTGGCTGCTCATGGCTTAGACGGGCACACGCTCTGCTGAGTAAAGTACTGGCTGGATGGCCGGGACCAGAGAGTGGTGGTGAATGGAGTTAGATCCAGCTGGTGGCCAGACGGTCACAAGTGGGGTTTCACAGGGCTCAGTATTGGGAACACGTCTTGTTAACATCTTTATCAATGATCTTGATGAGGAGAGATAGAATGCAGTAAGTTTGTAGAGGACACTATGTTGGGAGAGAGTGTTGATGTGCCTGAGGGTAGAAGAGGCCCTATAGAGAGACTTGGACAGATGAGGTTGATAGGCCAAGGTCAATTGTATGAAGTTCAACAAGTGCCAGGTCCTGCACTTGGGCCACAGCCACCCCATGCAACAGTACAGGCTTAAGGAAGAGTGGCTAGAAAGCTGTCCAGCAGAATGGGACCTGGGGCTTCTGACTGACAGGCAGCTGAACATGAGCCAGCAGTGTGCCCCGGTGGCGAAGAAGGCCAATGGCACCCTGGCCTGTATTAGGAATAGCATGACCAGCAGGACCAGGGAGGTGATCATTCCTCTGTACTTGGCACTGGTGAGATCACACCTCGAATACTGTGTCCAGTTTTGGGCACTTCAATACAGGAAGAACATCCAGGTGCTGGAGCATGTCCAAAGAGCAATAAAGCTAGTGAAGGACCTGGAGAACAAGTCTTATGAGAAGCAGCTGAGGGAACTGGGGCTACTTAGTCTGAAGAAAAAGAGGCTGAGGGGAGCCCTCATCGTCCTCTACAACTACCTGAAAGGATGTTGTAAAGAGGCAGGCACCGGGCTCTTCTCACAAGTAACTGGTGACAGAAAGAGAGGAAGGAAGGGCCTCCAGCTGCACCAAGGGAGGTTTAGACTAGACATTAGGAAGAACTTTTTCACTAAAAAGAAATTGGAACACCCTGCCCAGGGAGGTGGTTGAGTCACAATCCCTGGGTGTGTTTAAAAGTTGCCTAGATGTGGCACTTGGGAATACAGCTTCATGCTGGACTTGGGAGAGTAGGGTTAGTGGTTGGACTCGATGATCTTAAAGGTCTTTTCCAACCTAAGTCATTCTGATTACACTGAAGTAAAAGCACAAATGATGCAGTATGAATATTTCCATTTTTCTATTTTTATTAACAGTTTCTATAATGACTAAAACCTTAAGTTAGACTGGCTTCTTAATTATTAAATATTTTTTTCAAATGTTTTATATTTTTACTGATATAGCAGGATGCTGATCTGAGATAAACACAAAGATTTTTCAAAATTCTACTTAAACTGCTGGACTGTATAGCAGAGTTAAAGCACGGATCAAAATATTCTCTTGAATCCTTGCACAAACAGGGCTACAGGTGGCCCAGCCTCACAAGAGCATTTCTGTGTCACAAGGAAACCTGATATTCAACAGCTATAGCAGGAAGAAAGAACTGAGAATGACAAATCCAAGAGCCTTGAGCACCACACCCAAGTAGATCATATAAACCTGGTTTTATCAAAACACATGCACTACCGGTACAGTTTTAGTAACAATTATGCACTTAGATCTTTCAAAGCAAATCTATAAAACTTTATGGTTTGACTTCCCCTCTCCCCCTCAAAACCTCAAGAACTCTGAGAGCACCTTGACAATTATTCACAATTAAGACAGTGCTGCACTTTTTGCATAGGAGCAGTCCTCCAACAATAGCAAAAACAAAATCCAGGCATCAAGCTCTATCTAGACTTAAATTAACTCTGTGACTGAGAAACATGTAAATCAAGAAAACCACAGTCAGGCTACACCAAGAGAGCTCACTAAATCCTCTGAAGGTCAGTGTTTGACACAGGAACATTCCACCCCATTTTCTTATTTTTTTAAAGGGCTTGTTCACTCCAACACCATTTTAAACTGGGAGAAGTCTTATCTGTACATAACAAGGAGTTTAGAACATGAGATATTTTACAGAACGTTTCTTTCAAGTACCACCACAACAATCCAGACAGAGAAAACTACTCCGAACAAACAGTTTTTCTAGAGTTCTGGACTGTATTTTCATTTACATTCATTATTCATTGTGATTTAGCAGCTACCAGGTAATAAAATTGTTTGTTACATACGGTGTTGCTGAGGTGGTTATCAGGGAAGTTTTCTGTCAGCTGCCCATGCTGAAACTGTGGTAAATGTGCAGAGAGTTCTGTCATTGGGGCTGTCCTCTGGAAATTGCTTATTTCTACACAAAATGGATCTTTCTTCTTAGAGATGCTGAAAGGAAAAAGATGTGTAAAAAGCTTTTGTTCTTATATGATCAAGTTCTCCTTTCCCTTCCTACTCCAGTTTTTAGAGTTCACACAGACCAAAGATAACTATTGTCTGTCTACAACTTGATACTGCACTGTGCCACATCTTTACTAAAAGGTCACAAAAGGGATTTTCCAGCATAAAAATAAAAGCATTTAGGCATTATCAAACCAGTTCATCAGCCACGGAAGTAAGCCAGCAACAAACTAATAAACAAAACAGCTCTCCATTCCTTCTTATGCAACAAATGAGAAGCACCACCTGTTTGCTCAGAACACAACTTGGATGTTTTTATCTCATTGGAGTACAATTGCTTGAAGTTCAGTTTTGAATTGCTGATAAGCTCAAGGGCAATCTTCAAGCAAGGATAACTGAGTCACACTGGCTCATTTAAAATCTGGATGTATCTTTAATTCTATAATGCTCTAAGAGTGACCTAGAACTACACAAAACAGTATTTCAGCTGAGCCTCAGGAGCATTCATTTTTCCAAGCGGTAGGTTTTATGGATCAGTTAAATGTACATAAACATGCCATTAAAAAATCATACACTAACATTTTCCTATGCAAACATGAATAAAGGATAAAGTAACAAAGTGGAAAGAGGAAGGAGGGTGACGTAACTACGTAAGTTTCAGAAAAAACAAAATTTTAAGAAACAATGAGTAGACCTCGATAAATCCCTGGCTTGGCTACACAAAACATAGGGAAGTGAATAAACCACTGCCTGAAGGGTGCAGTGCCAGTCCTCACTTCCATCCCAAATGGCTCCTGCTCCTACCTTGTGCCAACTCCAGCACTCATCAGTCCTCTTTACAGTAGATTTCACTCACTAAAATAGAAGAAAACAAATCCAGGGGAAAAAAAAAAACAAACAACCACAAAAAATTTTCTGCTATTTTAGTATACTCAACTAGTGGATGGACTGATCTCAGAAAATCTCATACAAGGGAGGACATCACAAAGCAAGGCCTCCACTTTTGGCAGGAGCCACAACTGCTGCAAGACAGCATTTTAGAGAGGAAGTTAAGGCTATTTTCATGCCTACTAAGATGCAGACGCTACTTCTCTACTTACAAATAAATACATCACTTTCAGTATTAGTGAATAGTGATTCCTAACTTCAGCAGGGATGTAGCTTAAACTAAAGAGTCATTAGGAAGAAGCCCCAAATTAACAAGTCTAGTGGGAGCAGGCAAACTGTTTGGAAAAAGAACAAGGTACTATTCACTAGAATGGTTCTCCTGCACATTTGTAATTAAAAATAAAGCACATTAATTTAAAATATAATGAAATACAAGATTAGATGAAAATAAATATGCACTATGTGGCTTTTTCCTTTTTTCGTTTTGTTTCTAATTCTTTGCTTGGACTACAAAATATAAGCAATGTTGTTTTAAGGCTGCTATTGGTAAAAACTCTCAGTGACACAGCCACCCGAGGAAAAAGTTGAGTATATTTTTTCAAATGTGGAGTATCAGAATGAGATTGTTCACACAGCAGTGTGTCAAAATTCTAATTTAACGATAGAGGAAAACAAACAGAAAAATAATCAACCCACAAAATCCTATTTAAAGACTGGTGAAGAAAGCCATCACAAACTCACTAAACAAAAAAGCAACTACTGAAAAGCAGAGAAACTGAACAGGAAGGAGTAACTGACAGAAAAGTTGCACAAAAACTTTAACGACAGTGTCTAACAAGCCTCAGAACTTAGGGTTTGTTAGAAAAATCCTTTCTGAACTCTCAAGCTCAGACAATGGATTCGGGACATATTCCTAACAACTTTATTTTCTATTTTTCAACAAATGAACAGTGCCAAGCTTGAAATTTAACTAGGAATGAATGAAATGCAGAAACTAAACTGTACCTTAACAGACAAAGTAAATGTTTAGTTCTTTCACCCGAAAAGGGAATTACCGAAACATTTTCTAGTGAAGCTGTTAATAACAAAAGACTGCCTAAATGAGTTTATCCTTGCTTCTTCTGGCTTTCTTTAGTAAGAGCAGCAGTTACAGCTGTAGTTTTCAGAAATTTACATTTAGCCTAACAAACAGATAAAACAAACAACTAAGCTTTATCATATGTTCTTAATTCATAAGGCAAAAAAACCCAACCCAAAACAACAAGGCATCAGTCACAGCAAACGCGGTGCGGCCGGTTAACCCGCGCTCTCCCTCCAAACAAGCCAGGAACAGCAGCCAAGGCTTCCCCGGGGGGGAACACCCCGCGGGGCTCG
>NW_009953579.1:704502-742417 GCF_000747805.2 Chaetura pelagica | reverse complement strand
CTTCCGGCCTGGGCCCCGCCCCGCCCAACCTCACTTCCGGCGGGGGAGCCCCGGGGAGCAGCCCGGGAACAGTCCTGGAGCCGCCCGGGAGCCGGGAACAACCCTGGAGACTAGCAGCTGCATTTAGTAAAAGCATGAAAGGTCTGATGCTTCCCTCTCAGTAATAGGAAAGCATCAGTAGTAAGAAATAGGAATTCATTAAGAAACTACATTTACTGTTTGGAGCCTTCCCCCTGCTTGCCATTGAGCCACAATCATCTAGCTACATGGGTTATTTTACCACAGGCTCCTGTTTAAACAGTAGAGAGGAAGGAAACACCTATATTAGAAAGACCAAATCAGTAGGTTAACAGGCTAATAGGCTAATAACAGAAAAAGTCTCTTATCAAATAAAGGGTAATATAAAAATATGTAATTTATAGTAAGGGGTCTTACTCGTTCATGGTTTCCTGTTCCTTGTCCCTGCACACAAATGAAAACAATAATACTTTTTATGTTGTACTCATGTATTGCAAGTAACACTGAACAGCAGTTGGAAGGATGATTATCAGGAGCCAAAGGGCATGTCTTAGATTAAGGTGTAAAGCCTCCTTCCACTGTAAAGTCCAGATCAATGACTAGTGTATCCGGCTCTGCTGTGTAAATACCTCCCCCCCCCCATACACACACACTGTGACTTCTGAAGTCCATTTCCATCACAGAATGGATCATACTATGGCATGCTGTACTGAACACTCAGTGGCAATATTCATACCTCGCTAATGATCCCATTCTCAGTACACTCAATCTGTTCATTCACTAGCATAACACATTGTGTAGTAAATCGTATGTTCAGACTGTAAAATGTTCTCAATGTTGGCAAAAGAGACTTTCTCTACCCCAAATTTTCCAAGTTTATCTTGACATAATTCTGTAACTGCATGTTGGAAGAAAAGCAGTTAGCAAAGGAAAGGCACCTTCTATATTGAGAACCTCTCCGCAGTATGCAACTTGTGTTCTCCCCCTCAGCATCACAAGCACAAAACACAGTTACCACATTGAAGTAATAACACTAATTTGAATAAATAAACACTAGAAGTGACTTTATAAAGCAACATTTTGCATTCTGAAATAGGAAAATTTGTGGAAGTATTTGTGTAAGCCAAGCCAGAGATGCTGTAGTGAACATACCTGCCACTGCTGAAGAAAACCTCAACATCCGCTTTTTTTGTTAGTAAGTTCACCGCTGCTCCTAAATACTTATTCACCTGGATATTTAACGCTTCAGTTTAAGTTTTAGATGTCTTCCTCACCCAGACACCTTCAGTCTCCTCAGGAAAGGGACAAGTTATGGCCAATACATAAATAACGTAATAGCTTTAGTTCAGGGCAGAAGAAAATGAGTTGAAGTTTCACAACTTGAGCTTTCACAGCAGAATTTCAACAAGACCCTTCCTTAGACAACGTGTCATGCAGTGTCATTGCAATGCATTTGTCATGTATGGCTTGTTTAGCTACTCATAGCAACAGTGAGAATGCCAAATTAGCAGGACAAAAAGCACTCATAAAGTTCACTCTTCCTCTTCTCTGTATTTAGCAAAAACAGAGCAAGTTTTAAATTTATTTAGTATGTGGTGAATTTTTTGAAATGCTGATGCAAAACTGTTTGGGAAGAATGGGGAAGTCAATTTCTTAAGAAAACATCAAGTTGCAGAAAAAAAAAGAGGAAGGCTGCAGATATGTCAAACAAAACATTCTCTCACAAACTCAAGCACAACATAAAAGTAACATCTGAGAATTACACTTCAAGTTAGAAAAGAACATTTTGTGGTGTGTAGTATTGCAGGGATGAGAAAGAACATACTGGGATCACATCTGCATTTGAAGTCTTCTAGTCACCTGACAGAAAGCAGGAGGTAGTTTAAAAAAAAAACCCACCCCAAATTTGTAAACACATGTTCATTCAGAAAACAGTGTTAAATACAATGGCATGCTGTTTAAGACTCCAAAAGAATGTCAGCCCTTAAATCAAATATATACATTTTTAATATCTGAAATATTTACATGGTGGAACCTTTACACGATCCCATTTGTTAAGAACAGTGTTTTCAAGTGTCCTCTCCAGATACAAAGAACTAGTAACTCAAGGTCACAGTTATGTTTTCTGAACAGGTCAACCTGTATCCTTCAGTTAAATACAATACAGAGATACTGGAACACCTTACTTAATTTGTTTGCTATTAAGAATTGTGTTGAAAAATTAAAAATGCTTTTGAGACAGTTTGCTCCCTGGAACACAGTCCTCCTACAATCAAAACAGCTCACAGCACATTATCCATTTGCCTTCTTACCCAGGTATGAGATAAAAAATGCAGTTTACAGTACATCTCATCATTTATACCGTATAAGCCTGTTTATAAAAATCCATACAATCAAGGCAGGAAAATATCACCCTCTTTTTGTGGACAATAGATTGCTTACAGTAGAAAACAGAAGTCGGGGCTAGTTTAACAGTATGGATAAAAACAAGACTTTGGCTTTGATTGAAAACTTAAGGTGTCAGCTTCTATAGTCACTTACATCCAAGCAGGTACTCTTTTTTCCTAAATACTAAAAAAATGTTTTAAAAAATAATTTCATTTAAAAAAAATTATATTATTTTGGAGACAGTAGTGATAATAAGGAAGGGCTAACATGAAATTGAGCAGAAGATATTCTAGGTTAAAAAAAATAAATCATTAAATAGTACTTACTGAATTGAAGTTCTGCTCTTGTTTTAACTGAGCAAAGAATAAAAAACTTCCTGAAATTTGCACTTCCTAGGAAAGAAGCAGAACATCTGGAAGAGATTAAGTTCTCAGCTTCATCGATAATTCTAAATGGGCAACAAAGTACCAAGAGTACTGCTGGTTCCCATCAGAATGAAGTCTGAGGAACTTCTTTTCCAAAGTCAGAAGAGGGGACCAAATTAACACAAAGCTGTTCTGTGAAAGCAGCTCAAGCCACATATTTTTCAAATTGTATTCTGATCACTCCTTAAATAACAGGGAGAGTGTGCAAAAAAAAGCACTAAGAAATTTGCAGTAAAATAATTTGTCTTCATCTGTAACTGACACAGTTCCACATTAAGTGCAAATGTTTTGCAAAACAGGGTAGGTTGTTTCTTTTTTCCTTAGTATTTGTAAAAATCAGAGTAACATAACAAAACTACCAGAGAGCATGTACAGTAGCTGCAGCTTATAAAACATACCGGTAGCTGTACCTTGTGAATTATAAAGAGAACCAAGGCAGGATTCAGATAACTAATTGAGAAGGATAAAGAGGCCTCAGAGCAGAGGACAAAAAAAATTCACATTTTCTACATAAAAAAATACAGGTCTCAAGTCTCTGAGAACAGAGAAAATTCAAAGTCTTTGAATGATAGGGAAAAAAATTAAAAGCCCAAAATTGAAATGGAACCCTAGAAGCAAGGAGAGTGCTTTATTTCACTAGACCAATCTTCTTTGCTTCTGTCTCGTATATCAACAACCTCCACATTTTGACTATGAAAACTTCAGCTTCTTCATCTAGTACCTGGAGGAAACAATATAGTTTATAGATTATTTTTTAGGTTATGCATTCCAATTAGAATGACTAATTCTAGACACAAAAGAACTACAAAGTGGATGTAGTGTAATTCAAGTTAAGCCTTTGAGGGAGGCACTGGATAAAACTTCAGTGAGTTTGTCTATCTTGCATTCACCTGACTAGGTTCTAATTATAAACTCGTATAACACAGCTGTTGAGTGCTGCGAGATAAATGTATCAGTATCCCAGTCTCCAAAAGTGGCTTGGGAAGAGGCAAAGAAATGGCAGGCTGTAAATGTAAAACCAAAAACACAGATGTGGTATTTTCTGTTAATTCTCTCCGAACTCTCTGCTCATTTTCAGCTTGGAACTTCCCTGGATATTTATCAAGTAATTTCTCAATGGATTTCTCTTTCTTGAGCTTATTATCCAGGCTCTTCTTGAATCCATGCAAATCTTTAGCATGCACAACATCCCTCAGGTAGTACCCCAGGTCACCTAACTAGTAACACCAAAAAACAACATACTATCTTCTGTTACAAATCTGGCTCCTACCAACTTTGCCTCCAAGTTCCCTTACTGGAAGAGAATGAACAATTAGTTTTTCTTCACCTTTCAGCATATGAAAACACAGTGAAACAGTAACATAATTTCATAAAGTTTCTCTCTTCCAATACCAGGTAAAAAAAAGTTTTTACTCCTCTAGAGAAAAATCACCTTTCGCTCACTAAACCACTCATTATAAAAATATAGTTAGAACAATGAGAAGAAATGAAGTTTATATTTCTGATACAGTTCTGTTTTTGTTAATTCTTACATCTACTGTTTGGGACAGGAACTCTGTTCCACATTTCTGAACACTGATAAATTCTGAACAGGGATGAGTAATTTCTACCCAGAGCCTGTAAGTGCAAAGTCATGCCTGTGCTAGCATGATCTGTTTAACCAAAACAGCTCTGATATATAATTCAGGTTTTCTATGCATGTTCTATGAACATCAAATATTTGTTACGGACTCCTACTGTTTTGCAGAATTAACTATTAGCTTCTGTATAAGGCCAAAGGTATAAACCAGTTATACAATTTCTGCTTACCATGGCAACATCATCCAGTATGCTCTGTGGTGAGCTGTGAGCCATAACCTGAAAGAAACAAACAGTTTTAGACTGAAAACTCAGAGTAAAGCATATAAACATCTCTGGACAGAAAACAGCTACTTCTCAAGAATCTTGAATGCTTTGCACATGCAAAAAGTATTTGCAGTTCACTAGTCCCCAGTTTTAGCCAGGGCAAAAATAAGTATTAAACTACATCAGATTCCACCATAGCGAAATACGAGTTTATGGCTAGTTGCTGAGAAACAAGTTCCAATAAAGTTCCAGAGATTCAACGGGTCCTGTATTTGCTGGCTATTCTTGCATCTCCAATTAAGCTCCTATAATTTATAAGCCTCCTAATTTAAGGAATAAGCTCCCCTTCCTTCAACAATGAATTCCTAATGGAAGAAAAAGGCAAAATTCTCCCTCTATCACTCTTTGTAACTGATTTTTCCATTTGCCCATTAAGTATTTTAAAATATTTTTTTCAGCACCAGCTGTCTTTCAATACCAAAAAATGGCATTTATTTTATATATAATTTAAGCACGACAAATGTTCAGCTTCTGCTTTTTACTTCCTACTAACCACCTGTGCCACAAAACTGTCACTTGCTTTGCCTCTCATACAGTAGCCCTAAAAGATAAACTGAGACAAGCCATTATGAACACCAGTACCACAAAAGCTAAAAAGTTTTTGAAATTCCCTATTGATGAAAAGCCATTGAGTTGTTGTGACAGATTTAAAAAGGCAAGTTATTAGAATTTAGGTTGTAATTTGACGGAACAAGCTATGCAGTTTAAACAACTTGTGCAACAGCTAAAAGGTATAACAGAATGACTTCCAACACTAATTCTAAAGCCTTTAGCATTTACTTACTGCTAAAGCAACATTATAATCTAAAAAGCTTTTTAAGAAGTTAGTCCAAGTTAATCCAAAAATGTATATAAAAAAGCTACTGACTTTTTTTCCCCCTGAATTCACACAAATCCTATTTCCAAGTTAAAATTGTTAATGGCCAATAAGACATGAACTCTGAAATCTAATGTTAAGCTATCACTGAAAACAGCTGCTCTTGTCAACTCCTCTTTTCTTTATCCAGTTCCTTGTTTATCTAACAGGTAGCATAGAGCACCTGCCAGGTACATATTGTGCATATGCACTGAAGGAGGTAACTTGCAAAACATTAGGCTATATACTGAATCCAAATACACCAACTGCCTCTGCTAACCACTACCATAGAGTACAGAGAACCTAAGAACAGACTGCCTTCAAGTACAGACACTGCAGCTTAAACAGGGTGCAAAGCCCAGACTTCACAAAGGGAGTGGAAGATACTAACCTTAGAACAAACAAAGTCAACTAGTGTGGCTTCTTCTTCACCAATATATTCTATTATTTTCTTGTTGATCCACGGTCTAATTCGACGTTCCATTAGTGTCTGGAAAAATGAAAAGAAAAGCAAATATTTTAACTTCTGCTTTCATAAAACTGCTAGACAATATGTAGCAACAATTCAGGAGAGACCAAACAAAAAAAGCAGGCATACTTCAGAGTAAGTATAATTTATGGGCAAGATATACAGTAGTTAAGTTTGATTCCATTTGATGAAAATGCTCCAATTCACTGGGGATCCAGTAACAATGTTTTTCTATTCAATTTCTAGGTTTGTTTGGAAAAATCATGCTGTTTCATGAATGTTAAAATAAATCAACTTACTGAATCCACAATCGACCAGTCAAGAGGATAAGCAAAGAGCTCTGGTTTTGCTGTGGGAATCTTCTCAATGAGACTCTTTATATGTTTGCGTTTTTCTTCTGTATTGACACTGCCTTTGATATTGCTTTTATCTTCTTCTCCATAATCCAGGGGGACAAGTTTCCTTTTCCTGGGCACATCATCACTGTCTTCGTCATCAAATTTATTGAAAACACTATCCACAGCAAGCTTCTTCCTTTTTACAGCATTGGGCTGATTAGGACTATTGCAGGCACCTACAATCCAAAAATAACATGTTCATAATCTGCAAGTGCAGCTAATTTGCTCTTCACACATTTCCTGGGGTGTATCTGTTTCTGTGTTATATCAGTGTCTGCGAATGCCTAGCATTAGCATTTTAATCTCTCAAACTCTGATATAACAATGGCAAGAGATGGAGATCCCAGTTTGGTCAAGATCTTTGAAAAATGGGGTCTTTTTTCTCTACCCTGAAACAAGTCAGCACCCTCCCTGAGGGAGAACTACAGCATGAGATCAAATTTTAGCAGTGGCAGAGCACAGAAGTGAAAGGATGCAATTAATCGAGCTGTAGAAAAAGTGTTCATCAGTTAACCCAGCACTATACAATCTCTCTTCATTCAAAATCTAACAGTGTGAACTCAAACTGCAGTCCCAGTATAATTTAATCAAAATAATAAATAGTAAACACATAAACCTTCTGGAATACAAATATCCTTAGTTCTGTTGCTCAGAACAATTAAAAAATAAATAAATGAGGAAATTGCTAAAGTAATAAGGAGCTCTACACTTGTGTTCCATTAGCAATTGTAATCAATACATTGTGGTCCTCTAAGAAAGAAAAAAAAAAATCTGATTTTCAATTTTCTTTTTTAAAAAGGGTCTTCATGATTAAATGAAGTATTCAGGGTTTAACTCTTAAGATATACATCAATGAAAAGTAGCAACGAGTTTTAAGAGATATTCAGGTATCTATTAAGGTGAAAAAGCATGTGGAAATAACTAGTCCACAGCTCAGAGCATTCCTATAAATAATTAAGCCCTGAAGATGCCAAAACATGCATTCCTTTTTCCCCTCTAAATTTTGGAAGAAGACAGATCTATAAAAGGTTATCTTCTGGATAGGAGAAATCAAGTACCTGGATAACAACTTGTTAGAAGTATGTAAAAACATACAATACTTTTGGAAAACTGTGTAGCTACCCAGCTTGGCATTTTTTCATTCTGATCCCATATGGAACATTAAAATAAAATGTCAACTTGCCCAATTTGAGGCTCAGTCCGATTTTGGGCCGATGCTCCTCTGGCTGCTGTTGATCAGGTGAATTTTCATGAGGGATAATAATGCCACAGGGAGATTCTTCACCAGGTGTGTTAGGGGTTGCATTTCCACTAGCAGAAGAAACAGACGGGGCAGAACTGATGGGTCGTAAAGTTGGTTTAAGGCAGGGCTTCTGTTCAGGCTCCTCTTCCTCTTCCTCAGGCTCTTCTCTTTTTTCCTCTTTTTCTGCCTTTTCTTCCTCTTCCTCCTCAGACTCTGGCTCTTGTTTTATTTGTGGCTGCCTGCGCCGCTCAGCCTCCTGCTCCATCTACAATGAAACAGACACTTAGCAAAAAAACCCACAAAACCAAAAACCAGCATTGCGTGAAAAGAATGTAAAGATCATCGGTTTACTAAAGCCTGTTAGCTAAGAACAAATACATACAACTACTACCATTATCATCAGAGGTATTAATTTATCCAAATTTGTTTTCAAACTCCATCTAAACATACAACTGGAAAACAAGTTATTTCCAGTTGTGGGAAATGGTTCTTCTTCCCCACAAGTCTAAACAATAGCCCGATAGCCCTCCTGCCATTGGCTCAAGACACCAGTGTTCTTACTGCTTATACAGACTTCTTTTTAAGAAACAGTGAACAGAGCAAAGATTAACTATCAGATGTCTTGCAAAATCTTGTTCAACACCTCCAGAATACATAGATCTCTATTTCCTGTCAGACCAACAGCTACTTACCCTCTGAAGTTCTGCATCTGGATCTGGGTGTCCTTCTGCCAGAAGGCGCTGCCTAATTTCTTCTAATTCTTCCTTTTCTCTCTTCCTATCCCGTTCATCTGCTTCCATCTCTTTCTCCCTGTCTCGTAGCCTCTTCTGAAGAGCACTACCCCTACAAAAGATACAGATTTTGTATTTGAAAGAACATTCCAATGACAAACTTGTAGCACAATACAAGAAATACCTGATACATATTTATCTTCTACTAAACAAAAATAAGATTTATAAGAGCATCTGGTGTCTTCTGTTTTATTAAGATAGTAGTTCCCAACATTATTACACAGAATTTGCTCCATCACATTAAACAGATGGAGGCTATGTGACTGCCAAACATCTTAGAAAAAGAATCGACTTACTGTATAGGTTTTTACTTCACAAGAACTAGTTCTACTAAATGAGTTTAAAGCATACTGTTGTTAGTCCCAAGGTGAAGGATCTTCCCCATCCTTCAGAGTTAACAACCTCATTCTTCATACAATCACAGCTTGCTTTTAGTGAATTTCTAGAAGCATGCTTGAGCCCTTTTTCCTGCCCCCACCACCTTATTTTGGCATTACACTGACCTCAGCTCTGCCGCACCCGCAAGTTAAGTGGTAGGAAGGAGCAGCTACACCCAAGTGTTAAGAAGTACCAGTAAGGGGTTTCCCCTTTTCCCTCTGGCGCTTATCATGTGACTCTGAAATAATTTAGATAATTGTAGGATCCTTACCTCACCACATAATCATTGACATATAAACTCCATACGCCTCTGCCTACAAGCCCCGACAATTGTGTTAAAACAAGTAACGAAGATATTTTTCTTAGGAAACAATACAAAGACATACCTGTAGTATTTTGGATCATCTCTGTCATCATCATAATCTTCTAAGAATTCTTTTAACCGTTTGGCTTCTTTTGCCTGCAAGAAATTGAAACACAAGTTATAAAAGATTTCTGGTTTTCTTCCCAGGAGTTTAAAATTTGGTAACACTATTATTAAGTGAATTTAACGTGTATTATGCTTCAAACTAAAATCAGAGTTTTACAGCCAATAAATGGAAGTGTTTTGGAATTGCATCACTTTCCAGGGGTGTGTCAACTTGCTATCATATGTTCAATAGCAGATAGTACACCCATTGGGTCCCGTGGGATCATGTCTCTGATTTGCAGACTAGTGTTCTGTTATTAGCATTTCAAAGGGTTTTTAAATATAAGACACACTCCTTTTTCTTTACAGCACAAAATACGAGGATCAAAGCCTCTGTCTTCTAATCCGCAAGTCTGATATCCAGTACTTTAACATGGCAGCTTAAGTGTGTTTTATCAGTATTGTTTCGTTTCAAGAGCCATGCTTTTTAAAATAACATTAGTTTTGCACAGAAACAAATCTAATGCATATTTCTAGGACAAGAACCCTCCTGCTGTGGTTCTACTCTGAACTGTGTGGCTCTGTATTAATGCACAGGGGGACAACAGAGGTAGAGATGTTTTTTTTTTAATCCCCTCTGATAAAAGAAAAAAAAAGGAAAAAAAGAAAAAAGTAAAGCAGTTATTTATGGAGAATATAAATAAGGACATTCTAACCTGTATCTAAGCAGTATCTTTAATCCACCAGCAAGATATTTCTATGCTAATAACTTCAAGAAACAAATAACGATTATGGTTGTAAATTATTACAAAATTTAACACTGCTCTCTACAACTGCCATCCATAGCCAGCATCCAGGAGGATCATGAACAGAAAATATAATTGAGTTATTAGCAAACTTTTTTTTCTCCTCTCATGCTTTTAGGGGGGAAATTAGATTCCATATCAAAGAATGTATTTTCTATTTTATAATATTTTTTTCCTTTCCTGGATCTCTTTGCAAACTTTGCTTTAAAGCAGTTTCAAATCCATTTCCTACTTAGAACTCTCACCTATCTCTTCTCCTTCTCTGGGAGAATTAAGAAGTGAAATACCACCACCATTATTTAAAATAACTTTTTCACAGTTTAGCACAAAACTATAAGATAAAAGAAGTCTCTCTTCCAAAGGTGTCTTTTCAGAAAAAATTTCCACAAGTTACAATCATAACTGTTATAATTTCACAAGTAATGATCTAAAGACAGAATTCAGTAAGTGCTTATATATATATTGTAGAAGACTTAAGCACATGAGCAGGTTGGAAGTAATAAGGACTGGTCTGGTTCCACCTGCTTAACATAGAGCATACAGTAGGTTTTCCTACAAATCTGACGCAAATCAATTACAGATGTAATAGTACATGATGATCAATCACAGTATTTTGCAGCTGCCTACTTCTCCTTCTCTTGCCTTCATGAGACGAAGCCCCATGGCTTTGTTTCCCAGACTCTCAATAGTAGTCCCGCTCATTAGACATCTGCTGTTTCAAGTCTGTTGACTTTTTTAATAAAAACATACATAGTGTTTATATAAAATGAGAATTCTATCACTACACATGGAAATAGAAGTAGAATGTTCCATTCTAAATGGGACACAAAAAAGGGGGAAAAAATACAAATAAATATATTAGACTTACCATTTCCCTTCTTCTTTCTTCTTCTCTTTCAGCCTCTTTTTCATATTCTCGACTCTTCTTCCGTTCTCTGATTTCCCAGTTTTTAAGACGCTGCAACAGAAGAAAAAAGACACTCCAATTTCAAGAACATTAAGGAAAATGGTACTACTTTCAAGTTAGTCGATTATTGTTTAAAACCAACTGCATTAAAGCAAATAATTTGTTCATAATTGAGAATGCCAAAATAATAAGTCCAAAATTGTTCTGACAGAGAATAACATATTCTGCTCCAACTGATGCAATCAAAAGATTAAAAATGTATTTAGGAAAAGGAGAGGGAGGAGGAATGACATATTTTATAATAGACGACTTGTTATCACCCCCTCAGAAACAACTTTTTCCTTAAGGAACCTTAAAAATGCCAACCCACCTCTTGATACGCAGCTTCTTTTTCCCGCAGTTTCCTCTCCAGTTTCCGGCGCTCGTAAGCGTCCTCCTCGTCTTCTTCTCGGTCTCTCTTCTTATCCTTCTCCCGTTCTCGTTCCCGCTCGCGTTCTCTTTCCCGTTCCCGCTCGCGTTCTCTTTCCCGTTCCCGCTCGCGTTCTCTTTCCCGTTCCCGCTCATCTCTTCACTCGCAGGAAAAAGGAAAGCACATGAGAAAGGGAATAGTCCAATTATGATTTTCTCCCTCCCGTGGAGGGACTGAGCGACACCTCCGAGGTTTCCCTGTCTCTGCTTTTTTCTCTGAAAAAATGCAGAAGTCCAAAGTTAAGTGCAGAGCCTTACTCTCCACTCAATCAAATGACTTAATGTCAGATGCATTACACACCACTGATAGCATCTTGCAAGTTATTCTTCTGCAATTGTACAAGAAGATCAGCTGATACAGCAATGGGCACAAATCAGTCCTTCTAATATATTAAAAAACTCATTTACCTAAAAGTAGTTGTTTGAGCACCAAGCATTAAATAGTGGTAGCTACAGAAACTAAGCATGAGCACACAATGGTTCTTTTCGGATTGTATTAGTAGATCTCCTCCATAAATAAGTGACAGCTATTATCCCAACAAATAAAAGGGTATGTTTAATAAATCCTTCACATTTACAAGGCTTAAAGACAATTTGAACCCTACTGACAAGATGTTTTGAAGCAAAACAGCTATTTTTTTCTGTGGTGAAGAGCACAAGTGCAGCATCTAGAGCCTGATATTAAATATAAGTCTGTAAGAGGAATCCCTTGCTTTTATTAAAACAAACAAAAACCAAACCCCAAACCCACAACAAAAAATACCCCAAAAAAAGACCACATAATAAAGGAAAAGGTAAAACATACGTAAGCAAAACGATATTGCAGACATAAAAGAATCTCAAGTAGGAATAAAACTACCCATGAAAAACTAAGATTTGAGTTAAAACCATTATGCTCAAGTCATAGTTTGGTGGTTGCTCACTGCATACTACAGCCCTTATATTCATTTGCTATGGAGGGAATCAAGTATTCTTCCAATTTGTGTTAATACAGCATCTTCTAAAATGTTTATTTCCTGCTTTTACTTTCATTTTCCAAAAGGACCATTCTGTTTTGAATGGCAGCTGAACTGTACACAGTTAGTAAACAGCAACAGGAAAAGCTGAAGTAAATAGCAACTCCAGCACATGCACCTTGATCTGCTCCGATCCTTGTTGCGATCTGAACTCCTCTCCCGGTCTCTGTCACGATCTCGGTCTCGTTCGCGGTCTCTGTCTCGGTCCTTCGTTCGGTCACGATCCCTATCTCGCTCTCGTTCACGCTCCCGTTCCTTCTCCTTCTCTCGTTCACGCTCCCTCTCTCTTTCACGCTCTCTCCTTTCTCGTTCACGCTCTCGTTCCCTTTCTCTTTCTCTGCGTTCTTTTTCAATTTCCTGTCTTTCTTTCTCCTTTTTGCCTTTTTCCTCCTCCAGTTTCTAAAAACCAACAAGAGAACTTTAATAGTTAATTTTGTAGTCATAGGAACTGGATATTCCCGGCGCAACACACAAGGCTGGTTATGGAAATACCAAAACCGCCACTGATTTTAAAATATTAAGTAGGGTTTGGTGGGTATTTTTTGGAACTCATAAGTATGAAATCAAAATGCAGCAATCACAAGACTAAGTTTCGTGCAAAAGCATAGATCTACACAGACCAGCAATCTCCAACCTTAGCAGAGTAGGGCTGGCCTCGTATTACAGGCTGACTAAGCTGCGCACACACAGTGCACTGTCAGTCATGATTCAGCTGGGCCACTAATTCCATTGGCCCTATAAGCCACTTGGGTACAAGCAAAGTGAACTTCTAGCTGGTAAAATTAACTCTGTTCAACTAGGAAAACACATTTCAGTGGAATGCTTACAGGGACCGTAAGTTGTCTCCCGAAAAGTCTTGGCAGACCAAAACAGTCCTATATGAAAACTTGGGAAAAGAAATTGATCCACTTACAGGTGGAGCATGTGGTTAAACAGTGAAGAGAGCTCTGCAACCTTTCCCCTTTTCCCTCCCTAAAAAAGTTCTAACAGTTCATTGGTAAGAACTGGACTCTGCAGAATGGAATCCTTAGCTTCCATCACTGCAAGATGGAGACAGTTTAAAAAAAGGTTGGAAATAGCTCTTTTAAAACACAGAAACTAAAGGGTTACCTGCTACAGTTTTTACTAAAAATTGAACAAAATTGCCACTTTTTTTTTTTCAATTAGAAAGTTCCTATCACCAGAATTCCTATAAGACAATAGAAAATACATCAACAGAATGATAGATAAATCCATCCTTGGAAGCAATTGTTATGTGTTAACTTACAGATGCTGTGCTAGGACATGGACCGCCAACACTGGATTAACCTTGCCTATAAGCTATGTTTCTGGGAGGAAGAGCAAGTACACGGTTCACAAATATACCACATAACAACCAAATATACCAAATTTCAACCTGACGGATGCCAGAATACCACATTTTTGAACAAATATTGAGCAGAATAAACAGGTTTATCCCCTTTGGCTCCACGTTTACCATCACTGAAATGAAATTAAAAACTGGAACAATGAAACAGCATTTTCTCTGGTTTGTTGTTTGTTTGGTTTGGTTTTTTTCTTTTAAACAAAGCATTTAAGACAACTTTAAAAAGCAATCTTACCTGATAAGTTTTCTTCTGCCATAGGCACAGGGACCAGAGAACCGACAGAGGATTACAGAAATAAAGCTAATTCACTAGTGATTAATGTATCCAGGGAAACTACGCTGCATTGATAGCACAATACAGGCAAACCAATGTTGGATACATTGAATTCACAAAAGGAAAAAGGGACTAAAAATGGTAGGATTTGGTAGAAAATTGATATGAAAAAACCAAAACCTAGATTCTATGATACACCTTGGGCTGAAAGCCAATTTCTAAAGGACTATATTTTACAGGAGCTTTACGGTGTTAAAGCTCAGTACGGTCAGATGTTAAACTAGGTTGTCACCTTTTAAAAATCCAACTTACCTCAAATTTCATATACTTTTAAATAAAAGTTTACATACTGAAGTGGTTGATACTTACAGGTTATCTTAGATGTTCCAATAGAAATTTCTTTGGTTGAACTTCTGCTTTTTTGCCACTCTCAAAAACTTTGTTCATGGTGAGAAAATGATTTCTCAAGAGAGTGGGTATTTTTTTTTTCTTTTAATTTATTCACATATGTGAATACACACACAAGTCTCGGTGTATTAAAATCCATTTTGTGGGTCCACTTTCTCAATATCCAAATTGAAAAAACAAATTGTTCTATTTCACAATAAAAATCTGACCTCATCAACTTATATCAGCCTAAATAAGAGGATCTGAAAGGGTAATGGGGTGGGAACGGTATCAGATATACTGAAGTCATGAACAGAAATGAACAGGTAGAAGAATTATAAATCTTACCTTAAGCTCTCTTCAGACTCGTCCGTGCTGTAAATGGACGCCCCCTGCAATGCTGACACCCTGACAGTCCGTAGTTACTGTTTTATAAACTCATACCAAAAACATGCAAAGGTTCACTGTGCTCACTAGCCAGCTGCTAAGGATTCAACAGCTCCTTTCAAATATATCCAATATACACAATGACTACTTTCAGTAGATTTTCAATGTTAAGAAACCCAAAATAGCCCCCCAAATAATACAGATTAAAGGCAGTAAAATGCCCAACAGCTTCTGAAACAATGAAGCACATTTTTAGTTTGGTTTGTTGTGTTTTTTTAATAACTTGTTTGTATCTTAATACCAGTGATGACTTGGGACTCGGAACAGAACACAATTCTACTGAAGTTTCACTGCTGACCAGTTTCACATTCAATTGCTGAGCTTCTCCAGATGATATATTCAAGAATTTTTCCCCAGTTTTTTACCTCCAACAACTTGAGTCAATAGAAAAACTGAATATGTGTGCATACAACCATGTGTGGTCACTTGTGTTTACATTGATACAGTTGTGCGAAACCATGATACCATCCCCAGTGACTGAATGTGGTAAAGCTGAGTAACACTGGCATACTTCACCTTGCTGTACCTTCAACATTTTACTTAATGTCTGTTTGGGGTTATTTTGAAATAAAAGTGTGTGCTCCGAAGAGGAATTTGCTGGTACCTTCCTAGGCCAAGGAACATTTCAGTCTTGTTGGGGGAAAAAATAATACCAACTCTAAGCTAAACATTAAAATAAGAACATTACATGCATAGTTGTGCTTTACTATCAGCAAGTATCATTTCCAAAGCAGAAACATTCACAGATGCACTAGCATTAGTGGAAACTTCTATAAGTGGGAACCCTAAGGTGGAACTTGATGTGCACAAACATTTCCAAGCCAGTTACCCCTTTGCATATTTTTCTGAGGGGGCATCCATAAGTATAATAAAAAACAGAAGCTCATACTTACATCCTATTCCATGTTACTTTCCAAGCTGTGAGTTTCATCTTGCATTAGTCACCATATGATCTCTATCATAATGGTGGGGGTCAATGAATAGATTAGCTTTATGGGAATTTACAGTTCTTCCATGCATCTAAAGTTTGGTAAGTCTGGTAACCACTGACCTAGTTTAAATCTTCCCCCACTCTTAACTTAGAACTATTAAAATAAAAGACTTAAATTTAATTCAAGTTTCAACTCCTCATAAAATCTTGGAATATGTTACAAATCTACCTACAGAAACACACTCAAGTGTATGTCTTATACTGCAGCCCCGTTTAGCCTTTAGTTATAAATATCTTGACTTAATGTATGTGTAGAAACTTAAGTTCCCTTTATTCATGTTAAAGTGAGAAGACCGCAAAATACTCAGAAGCAATCAAAGTCTTAGTATAAAGATGTCAAGGGCCACTTTAACGTGGTAGTTATATTTTTTTTACTTGCAAAGAACTATAGGTATATTAAACCTAATATAAACATCATTTTAAGTGATATTGCAATGTAATGCTATATTTTATAATAGTGGTTTTTTGGATTTTGAAAAAGTCTAATTTGTATGAAGTGCAAAAACAAGAATACTACCTTGTGTGTGTCTCTGAATTTACTGATCTCTCTTGATATCAGGTCTCTTTTGTCTTCCTCCATTTCTATAGCATTTATATCCTCCTAAAAAACAATGGGGACATGAGGAAAAGCATTAAGAGCCATCTGTACAGACACAGGAGAACAAGAGAAAAGCTGAAGGTTAGAAGTTTTCAACCAGTCTTGCAAGAGATAAATAAAGTCCTTCTGCAGTACCAAACCTGACAGTCTGATGTTAATGAGTGATAAAAAAAAATAATCAGATGGACAAGAGTCACAAATCTGGCAACTAGCAGTAAACATAGTCATTGTCAAAGCCTACAATGTAAACGAACCTTGGTGATGAGTGGATAAGGTATCAGTGGGGCCACTGGAAATCTGCGGAAAATCTGCGGAAAAATCCACGGAGATTTTTTTTTTTAAAAATAGATTGCACACTACTCTGAAAAACAATGCTTCGTATGTTTGTACTATAAAGCAATATTGTATTGCTGTGATCTCATTTCTTTGATTCAACAAAATTACAGAAGAACCTCGCTAATTCTCCCTTCTCTGAGCTACTGAAATTACACAGTGAGGTCTCATACTAGTAAGACTTCACCGAATAAAAGTATACTGCAGGATATTAGTAAGCTATGGTAGCATCATAGACATGACTAAGCTACACTTGCCAATGTAAATTATCAGTATATTTGCAGCGGGTATATCTTGATATTATTTACTCGCTAATTCGCAGAATTTGGGAGATTGCACCTACTAACTAAAAGTGCGAATTAGCGAGGTTCCCCCGTGCTTGAAATTGAAAACCAGATTCCACTCACTCTCAGTTCCCCGCACACATTTTCAACTCCCCCACATCAGTCATGCCTTCATCCAGAAGAACTAACAACAGACTCTGCTAATACCCGTGGGAGTCAACTTTACACCAAGCCCTTCAGAGGACAACAGCCCCAAGGCTGGTGAAGTTTTCCCCCCACCCCCAACATGTATCTGCATCCATCTTCCCTTTCCCCCCACCCTCCACAGTTCTTCTCTCCCCTCTCCTTTAAGAACAAGAGAGCAACAAGCTAGGATCATCTCTTCAGTCCCACCTATATCCACACAGGCCAAAGATGGCAACTTGCAAGTTTCTTTTCCTCCTTCCCAGTATGGAAGGGATGCTGGGGTATAATTTCAACCCACAAATACTAAGTATTTAAAAAGAGCTTATTGTTTACTTGACTAGCTCAGATTGGTCAAATTCTACACCATACAGCATTAGTAGAATATCCCGCTGTCCCAGGGATATATTCAGCACTTGGCTCTTCCAAGACTGCAATGGTCTCTTACAGTGTTTAACTACCTGGCATTACTCATGGCCACATATATATATGTGTGTATATACATATGTACCCACAGGATAATACACATTGTAACAATGCTTGTAACAAAAAATACAGCTCATAGCATTAGACAGTGACTCATTTGTAAATTCTCACCCAAGAAAGCATCTTCTCCCAAAGGGAGGGAGAGGAAAGAAAAACAAATTCTCAGCTCAGCACTCTTACACCTCAGATCAGCCATGGCTAACAATGTTGTAGGGAAGATATACTTGCTCCCTGAGGGAGACTTTGCTTCTTGCACCACATGTAAACCTCATAAGCATTTGAAGCTGCATTATTGCCTTGTAACAGGTATGTTGCAGAAGACTTAAGCAGATAAATTCTTGGTAAAGAAATTCTCCAATCTCTTTCATATTAGGTGCAGCATTGGAGGTGTGAAAGCCCATTCTCCCATGGTTAGAAACCTGGCTGGGAAAGCTAAGTCTGAGTTTGCTCATCCTTATTCCCCCTTCTCCAGTTTGTTTTATTCCATAAAAAGGTCATCCATAGAAGCAGGTCTAAACCAGAACATTCATTCCTGCTTAACAGGGTTTTTTGGCATTATACAATATATGAAAACCAGCTGATTAAATCCAGCCAAACTGACACGTGCATGTAAAAGTGATTTTGTAAGGCAGGATAATTACAATATGCCTTTCATCCCTGAAGTATCCCTTGAAGGTTTGTGAGGTATACATATAAACAACTAATGAAGTGCTTCCACATCTGGAGAGACAGTTTCAACCAGTTGGATCAAGGCACCCTACAAGAATGCATTCTATAAGCAGAGAGATGAATAATTTTGTCAGAGCCTACCAGAGAAAATTCCTGCCATTACAAAAGTGCCCTGGCATCTTTCCAATGGGAATAGACAGGACGCAGGAACTCCATACAGTTGTTTTTTAAGTTTCATCTAAAAAAACCTACATGCACATACAGATTAAACTGCACTAAATTCAGTATTTCCACCTTCAGAGGGATGAAAGGTCAGTTCAATCCTGCCCAAATTCAAACCTGTTGTTCCAGGAAGTCTAGGTGCTTAGATGCCTAAACCATCCTGAAGGGATGATGTCTCTAACTGACTAGCTTTCAGCTTTAAAAAATGAAACTTCTGCTGACATCAATGTTTGTTGATTTGCTTTCTCATCAGAAGTTTAGGTTTAGAGTATTTGCACAAGGTTTGGCCATTATATAAAGGTGAGTTGAAGAAAAATCTGTTTTGTCCAAAATCAAAACACATACGTCCTCCTTCTTTTCCTTTTTCTTCTTCCTGGGGTGAGAGTCAGATTCCTGGGAAGGGGCATTGAGCTCGCTGGAATATTCTCGTATTAAGACTTCAATGGCCCCTTTAATTATCTGATCTCTTCTCTTAGTTTCCTCATCCAGTGCTTCATCGTCATCAGTTGTTGTCTCTGGTCTGGAGTTCTAAGGAAAAATTGCAAAATAGCATTAATTCAAAAACTGATAATAGTATTATTTTTATTTCAGTTCACCTTTGATCATCACATTCATGCCCCTACAACATTTACTAAAATCAAACCAAAAGATGCCCTACAAAAAACCTCACCAAGAAAAACCCCATCCAAAAACCAAAAAAAAACGCAAAACCAACAACAAACAAAATGCCACAAAATCCAAACCACCTACAAATAGTTATCAATTGCATTATTTTAGTGAGGCCTTTTCACACAGGTAATACCATAGGGACCACAAAATTTTATATGTGGAATGGCTGCAGAGAATACATGTAGAATGGCATAATAAAATAGATTATAAAAATGGAGGTTAAGGTGGTAGACATGAAAAGACAAAGCACACACACGCTCACAGAAAGACAATCACTATAATCCAGCTCTTGCTCAAAAGTTTCTGCCTTGTATCCACCAGAACTTCAAGTAATTTCAACAACAGTTCCTCAAACCCTTCTACTGAAGTGTTGTGCAATACAAGTATCATCTACCTGTAACTTTCACGCTGCAACTTGTAATGGGAAAACTGCATTAAAGCAACATTGTTAGGGAAAACATTTCTTACACAGCAAATGCTTTCTTATTATGTTTGATCAATTACTTTTAGTTCCTCATCTTTTTGCCCCTTCCCACCTTGTAGGGAGGAAAGGGAACACACACAAAGAAGTGCATTTCACTAAATGTTATATGAAAGGGTAGAACAATGAGCAAGATAGCCCACCTCTTGATCCCCTGAATCTTTGAGAAAAATGGAATCTCACCTGAGAATCCAGCTGGGTATCCCGTCAAGCGGTAAGTGGTGGGTGGAGTGAGGGGGAGGGAAGGGTCTGATGGAGCAGCAGCTAAGAATGAGGGGGAAGGGAGGATTCAGTTGGAGCTGAAGAGACTACCAGGCCAAGGAGGAGCAGGCTGAAAAGAGCTAGAAGGCAGTGACAGGGAGTGGAATCAAAGAGGTCCAGGGAGAAGTAGTGATCAGGGAGAGGAGCTAATTAGATCAAGGTTTGCTTGGTGTGTTTCTGTAAGAAATTGTGCTGTAGCATACATGTCTGATTTCTTAATAAAAAAAATTAAAGAAAAAAGCTGCAACCTTTGGATCTGAGTGGCACAGCACACTAATGATGGTATGAAAGGAATTGCAAGCAGTATGATTACAACACGCTTCATCAATATTCCTTGGCAATTCACAGCCTTTCTGTGCACCACAACAAACAAAAACAATGTTTGGATCTAATTCCACTCTAGAGTTAATGGAATCAGCACATTCTGTTGTCTTCACTAAAGTAACAAACAGCACCCTTTGCTTTGTCATAACCAATCCCCCCAGACTGACTGCAACCAACAAGCTCACAAAAAAACCCCAAAATTTGTGATAGATGTGCAGGACCTCAACTGATATTTTAACCTTGCTTATAATAGCAGCTGTGAAGCACAGTATTGTAGGTGATCCCAACAGGAAGCAAGAAGTATGGAATGGAAAGGGGTGGTCAAATCAAACTCATAAGTAAGCTAACAACTAGTACATTACTCCAGGCAAAACGCACAAAGTTACCTCTCTGGTTTACTGAGCCATTGCATTTAATCCCATGCACTGGTACACAATGAAAAATGTGTCAAGTACTTCAAGTCACCATATGCCTCTCATTCTGCTTTAATAAAATGTACTTGTTTCCAACTGTATTTTACATATCTTTAAGAACAATTCCAAAATGGAATTTTTAAGAACTACCTACTACAGTGTGATTAGTATTTTCAGTTTTCTGACCAAGAGCCTCTTCTTCATTTTACAGAAAGTAATTGTTTTAAGTAGTATCTTAAGCTACAGGCAGAACTTCAAAAGAGACCAAGCCCAGTAACTTGATTGTGATGCCAAATATATTATTTCAGCAAAGAAACAGATAAAACTAATTTTAACCCAAATTTGTCATTTAAGTTTCTCAGAAGAATAAAACATATCAAATATCTGAAATTATTCCAGAACAGATGCTTAGCTCTAGAAAGAACTAATACAAAATTGATTTCCCTATCTACTATATGTCTGTAAGCTGCTCACTGCCTGATAATGGCAGCATCCCCTGAACGATCTTTTCTTCCTTTTCATTAATTTGTTCTAGATCATCATCAATGGAGAGGAAAGAAATTCCAGTTCTCCTAAGACCGCTGATTTACAGACTTTGAAAGAGTAACAATTACTAGTACAAGTTTATATACTTCCAAGAGTTTCTGAAAAAAAGTGAAGTAACAGAGCAACGTATGGCACATATTACTACACTTCAGAACGAATTACAGAATTAATTCTAGAAATTCAGTTGCAGCTTAGAGATAAGTCTGAATACTGGTGAATTAAGAGCTTCACTGCCTTTCAACATATCTTCAGACTCATAAATGAGATTATGGCAAAATCCTGAAACATATTAAGGGTAGAGGACAAGAACAGAAACCGAAACACACACTCACAACCTTATCAAGCAAGAATGTTATGCTGCCCTCCTGCCAAAATAACACGGGTCACACATTATATACATACCCCATTAGAAGCCTTTTTCTTTGCTTTCCATTCATCTAGCTGAGCCTTTGTCTTTGCATCAACTTTGACTAGCAGCTTCTTCTCTCCAATCTGGAGGTCATGGAGCAACCTCAGTGCTCGCAGCGTGGATTCTGGTTCTTTGTACTCACAAAATCCAAAGGCTGAAACAGATTATTGAAATGAAACATAAAAGCGTTAAAGCTCTTTAGGTACTTTGCGTAAAAAAAGTGTTTTGAATCAGTACACTGGGAACATAGGCTCTTTTTTTTTTTTTTTAAAGCCAGTACACATCATAAAAAGCCAGATAGATCATTCACTGCATTAGTAATGGCCCAGTGAATAAGGTGAAAACAATACAGACATTGTAGATAGCCCATCCCTGGAAACATTCAAGGTCAGGTTGGACAGGACTCTGAGCAACCTGACCTAGTTGAACATTTCCCTTTTCATTGAAGGGGAGGGTTGGACTAGAGGAACTTCAAAGGTCCCTTCCAACCCAAATTGTTCTACGATTCTGTGATTGTGTTTGTAAAGCTTTTGACATGTCTGTCTTAACTGAGGAAAGCAGTCTATAGGAAGACATGTCTCAAGTACATTTGCAATTGTCTGAAGACCAAGGACACCAACACCACTGCTAACATACAGAGAGGGCTACTTCAAACTAGGGTCTTCACAACGGTTACAAGGTTGTAAATGAAAACACCTTATAAAACCAAAATATTACCTAAAAGAAAGCTGAAAAAACCAAATTACATCTTTAAAAAGAAAAAAAAAAACACCTAGGAAAGATAAGAAAACACTAACAGCAAAAACAGCAACCAAAATTGTTTCCTGTATCCACTGGAGAAAGGTCACAAGAAAATATATATCAGTTCAATTTGAGGATAGGCAAGGAAGATACATTTTACATCAGGAAAACCTCATTAACAGAGAAGAATACATAGTAATGGAAGTGACTATTAACAGTATAGCAAATATGCTCCTTTGAACTCTAAGTACAAACTGGTAAACCTTTCTCAGGGATGGTCTATAAACTCCTGATTCAGTCTCAGAACAGCAAAATTAGGCCCCCAAGATATTTACCCATTTAACATTTCTGAAGTTATTTTTCTTATTCTGTCTTGATTTCAAGGACAGTAAATATTAGCCCTTTACTAGAAAGTATTTAACAGTTAAGCATCATACACAATATCTTAAAATATAAAAGTATTAAGAACAGCAAAAGTATCAAGACATTTGAAAAGCTGCCAGGTAATAAAAACAAGAGTCTGACTAGAAACTTTTTGAAGTATGAACAATTACCTTGAAGTTTTCCAGATGCCCCTTGTACTCTCTTCCAACTCAAAACCAAGCCACATTTCTGCATTAAAAATAAGTATTAATTAAATACTATTGCTTATGGTCAAAATGTTATAAAGTTTAGCCACTTTTTTGCAAAAAAAATAACACCAAAAAAGGGTAAATACTCCTAAAAATGAAATGTGTCTATGTTCACTGACATCTACAGCTTAAAAAAAGTGGTATTTTTCACTTACTGGTTTTAAACTCAAGTGCAATGTCCAGCTACTTCAGTGACTGGGACTAACTCTACTTTTCGTTTCACTCCACTTGTGGGTCATAACTGCTTGTGGGTCATAACTTCTTGTGGGTCATAACTTAATTCATCAGCCAGGGATGAAATTTAAGTCCATTGTACTTACTGCTAGAAGCTGCCGTATAAGCATGTCCGAGGCCTTCTCAGAAATGTTGCCCACAAAAACGGTGGTAGTGGGACCACTGTTTTCATCATTTTCTTTGTTCTTTAAGCCAGGATGATCTTTTCTGACTCCCAAATGTTTTCCAACCATAGACACTGTAGTAGGAACTAATACCTAGAAAAAGGAGGACATGGAGTAGTAAGATAAAATGTTGGGTTGAGTTTTGTTTGCATTTTTTGCTTATTTGGTTTTGGGTTTTTTTGATGTGTTTTGTTTTTTAATTTTGATCTGTAAGACAAAGAGTTGGAGATGCAAATATATTCCAAAATTAAAATTTTCACATGAATCTTAGCTAGCCTTACACAATGAGACACCAATAAGTGGTTCAGGCTTTAACACAAAGATGACTGCCATTCTCTGGCAAAGACAAAAAAAAAAGGGTGAAAAAGGTGTACCTGAACATGGCTCCTGGAAGACCTCAAGGAGAACATACACTAACATTAGGAATTATTTCTTCTACAAATAAGTGACTTTCAACATTTGAGTCACTGGAACTTGAAGTACCACACCTAACAGTGTAAAAAGCATGCTGCAAATAGAAAAGTAACTCTGACCCAAAATGCTTCCACAGGCATACAACAGGTCTTAAAGCTTTCACAGAGAGTGAGGGAACACTATTGCCTTATTTAATCAATACACAACCCCTCTTCAGGTTAAGGGGCGAACATTTGTAAAATAAACTGTACAGAGACAAGAACAATCATCTGTTCCATTTTGCTGTACCTCTCCCCTTCCATCATTTAACATGTATATTAACAGTACATACACACCAAGCATAACTTATAAAAATTATTTTCATCAGAAAACTGAATAATGCATTTGTTCCGGTATCTTTGTCTTAAGTACACTGATTACTACGAACATATCCTCCTGTAACAAATACAAGCTATCAAAAAATTCACTATCTTGGAGAGATTTTACTTACGGAAAAACACAGAAGTGGTAATTCACCTTGAAGCCAAGAAGTAACCTTGATGTTTTGAAAAGCAATTTTTTTTTGTCCTATGAATCATAAACTTTTTCTTCCAATTAGAAATCAGTGACACAAACTGTGGGAAATATCGGCTCACGACACAAACCAAGGGACCTTTCTCTCCCTTGCTCTTCCACAGATGCATACTACATTACTGAATAGTAACATGAGCAAAGAGGGCTTGCTTGTCAGCTTGTCAAAGCACATCTTTCTGGACAACTCCGCAGTGCTGCATGATGGCCTTATACCTCTGGATGAAGTGATGCCACCAGAGCACTCTGTTAGGCAAACAAACTCAAAAGCAAGAGGCCTAGAATCTAACTGTACTGCATAGGAAGAGCATGTATGACCTGAAAGCAAAGCCTAAACCACTGTGTTTGAAAGAGATGCATCTTCTTGCAAGAACAGTAATTTCACCTTTGCAGGTAGCAACTCCAGACATCACTTCAAAATTTGTGTAAGTCAGACATTAGCACAATATTTGCATAACAGCTGCACTTAAAGTGAGGCATTTCCTTTCATAGTATGAATTGTGATGGAATAGAGAAAAACAAAAACACTTGTTGGCATTTACCAAGTTTTAGTCTGTTTATTTTGCTACGTCCACCCCCACTGCAATACTTACAGTCGGAGCAGGAGCCATAATGCCCATTGGTACAGGAATCATAGGGGTCCCTGAGAAAGACAAGACATAAATATTAATCTGTCCTGTTGAGATTTCTGATTAACACAAATTAATTGATCGCAGATACAATTTCCAAACCAGACAGCAATTTTGGTCAAATAAGAATTTCACAGTACTGATTACCAGTAATTCTTTAAGCATTACAGCACAGCCTGAATACACACACATTCCAGGTGCATCCTGGTCACTTTTATCATAGTACCATTCAACTTCGCTCATCACAAAGCACATTTAAACCACAGTATTGTTCTGGAAGATAGCTGTATGAGGAATGAAGGACGGAATTCCAGAGGGAGCAAAAGCAGCTGAACTTCTACAGATAATTTCATTCCCGACTTGCTCAATTCTCACAGCAAAATCAGTTCTGCACACAGCTAAGGAATGAGGTCCTATAGAGAACGCCACAAGGCTTTGTAATGCTATTTATGGAATAGCTTAACAAAGACAGTAGCCCAAAAGTTCTCTAACTGCTTAATACTTGACTTGGCAGCCTCTAAAACTTAATTTAACACATTTCATCAGGTGAAACCATGCAATACCCTCTTTCCCACTATAAAATTCACTGATGGTTTTAAGTACTATCATGCAAACAAATACCTGAGCATAATAAAGGCTGTTCAACTTGCTGTGACAGCTACTAAAGGAGGTTAAAGATATTACGTGAATGGATTTCAAAACTACCTGCTGGTCAGTAAAGACATTGAGACACAAGAACAATTAAGTCAGTCTCATGTTCTTCAGAGAAGTACCTGCTAGGGATTGTCTTTTTCCATTCTACAAAAAAACTTTGCCTTTCACTCTCAGTTCTTCCCTTTTCCATCTCTTACTGCTGTATATATAAAATCCTAACCAAACTTTTTATAACCTACTGTTCCTGGACTTGTTTCCCCACTTTCTCCAGTGCTTAGTCCTGAAACAACATTTCTCAGATACCCTCTCCAGCTTTCTCCTCATCCACTCTGGTTTTACTTTGATTCCACCCGCTTCTTTTTTCCCCTCCATCACTCAATCCTCTTCTTCAAGCCATACTACCTCCTATCAAATCTCCAAACCATTTGAAGAATCAAAACATGTATTGCTCTCTCACACTCTCAGTTCTAATGCACCATGGCACCTCACAAACTGGAGAAACTACTTCAAGATAAGCTTTTGGTTGTGCAGCTGTATAACTATTGTAACTATAATTACCATCATGTTGAACTTGGATTTTAAAGTTACAGCTCAGTAAAGATACTTGTGTTATCACTGACATTTCTTGAAACTATCAGCCCAATTGCTCAGCCAAAAAAAAAAAATAAAAAAAAAATCACTAAAATGTTGAGCATCATCAGCAAACACACTGATGATCAAGACCACAGGCTATAACAACAATCCAACAACAATCCAGTTGCTGTACAAAAACCTGGTGCACCTGTACCTTGTGTACTGCCTATGGACCTGCCCTCTGCAACTCAAGAACAACACGAAGTCTTTGCAAAGAGGAACTAGATGACTTAGAGCATCAAAGTGGCTGCCTTCCTAAGAAAGACTTGTCAAATGTGGAGGGTTGCAAGCCATGGAACACAACTGAGGTGTACAAAGCCATAAATGCAACTTAACAGGCTCCCAGGTCAAAACTGGGGCAGGAGGGGAATGCTAACGAGGCAATGAATTTAAAGACAGATCTAAGAAAGTAGCACTTTACAGTGGTTACTGAACTTTTCAAATTTGGTGCAAGCGGAGAGAGTGGAGAATGACAGTATCAGCAGATTAAAAAAAAATCCAAATGCTCATGAATGACAAGATCACAGAAAAGATAAAGGAAAATGAAAGATCGTACTCTAACCTCCCTCACACTAGACTGGAATGAAGAAAGACTCACAGAACAAGACAGGTATACATGGCTCACCCTAAATACCATTTTGTATTCCCACTGCCCAGACAATGCACTGGACTATACAGACTTTTGGTCTGACCCACTGCAGCATTTCTTACATATGAACGACTTAATGGCATGTGATAATCTTCAGAGATGAGAAGTTATCAGAGTCACATACTTATTAAATCTTCCACATTTAGAGGTGGAAATTCTAGACTTCTTAACAGTTGTACTTCAAGCAAAGCAAAACACTTTTCCTAACATCATTCTTACACAAACTTCTCAGAAAATCATAGGCCATGTCAGACAAGTAGAACATGAAATTCCAGCCAAGCAACTAGGTAAGAAGGTATTATAAGCCACTAAAATTGTGATCTTACATATGGAATAACTTCAGAGTAGACAATAATAAAGTCACGGTGACAGTTTCAACTCTACTGATATACTTCTGGTAAGAAATCAGAGATCCATATCCTCTACGTGTCCAAACATGTTATTTCCACTGGTAACCAAATCTTGTTTCAATTGTGCAGAGAAAAAAAATGAATTTGTTCTTAATACTGGGCTCCTCCACTTGGCATACTGTTTGGATTAGTAATACTCAAACAAGACTATTTACATTAAAAGTTAAACACCACAAAAAAACAAAAAGATCTTTGTCACACGTTAAAAAGAGTTCAGAGCAGAAACTTGTACCAGGCATTTTAAAATACTCTCCAGAAAGTTATTTTTTAAAGTATCTAATGTTTTGCATGCAAATATTTATAAATTGGTGCTAGTAAAGATAAGAAGTATGGTTTTAAAATTGAACCTGACATTTCTGATGGCAGAATGCTACCTGAACAAGAACTCTGCCTTTAGCAGAAAATAGGTAACATCTCATGGTTCTCAGGAAAAATATGTTTAAAAAATTAGGATTAGCCTGATGAATGGATGTGCACAAACCATTGCTGAGTTCAGCCATCTGGTTTCTGAATGCCTTTATTGTCTACAAACACAGCTTAAGACCATACAAGACAGGAGTTATTTTCTGCACCCCTTGTAATGAACTTGAAAGGGATAATTCTCTAAAGTACGTCTCTCTCCCACTCATTCCTTGGTGTCGTCCCTCCAGTCACTATTATACATACTGACAACGTACAGAAAGAAGGCAGTTCCACAACAAATTAAAGTGTCAAGAGAGACTGATCTTGCAATTAACAAAGAAAAAAAGGTGGGATTAATTTTTTTAAGATTAGAAGGACTTCAGAACATTACAGTAAGCTTGCAAGATGTGTGGAGGAAAGTATGTTAGAAGCAGAATAAAAGAAAGTGGGACTTACAAAAAAGTGGAAAAAAAACAATCCAAGAATTCGGACCTTCTCTGGAAGTTATTCTACTTTCACACCACATGTGCTAACTGTACCTCAATTTTTCCAAAAGCTATTAATTACTGTTGTTCCTTTGAAAGGAATTGAAAATCACAGTCAGCTATAAAAACAGTGGCTTTTAGAATACCTTACAAAAACCCATCATCTAACTTCAGTCTTGAAAAAATATGTTCAAGACAAAGTTCAGTACTGTCTCTAATGGTCTGACTTCTGGTAGGAAATAAGCAGCTCTTGGTAGACCAAAAGGAGCTTGCACCAATGACATGATCTGTGGGTAAACTAGAAACTCAGTGGCAATGTACACGAATCAGTTACTGAAATACGTTAAGAGCTGGTAACTTCCTTAATTAATACAATTCAAAATAATAAAAGCTACTCAGTTTCTACAACACTGCCATATTCTAACTTACCGGGAGGTACAGGGGGAGGAAAGCCAGGAAACTGTGGAGGTGGGATCCCGGGGGGAAGTGTTGGGATTCCCATAGGAGGGCGATTCAAATGAGGTGGAAAAGACATTCTTCCAGTCACAACCTGTCAAAAAGATAGAAAAATTTTAGTAGTCAGTTCCCAATCATTAATTAAAAAAACACTTCAAACAGTAAGTGGCCATAATGCTTTTAAATCTTTAAATATGGGCATTCAATTACAAGCTGAATCTATTTTCAACTCTTTTTCCCCTTGCTATTTATGGCTACAAATGTAGCATAAGTCTTTCACAATAAAAACCAGAACTTCCAGGAAAGTGTTTCAGAATTAAATGAAGAACAAAACTGTATCTGTCTCATACCAATGATTTACAAGGAGTGTGAATTAAACAGCATTTAAGAGTTTGTACAGGGTTGGGTTGTTGGGGTTTTTTTAATAAAACTGTAAAATAAGTAAAATAGTAGTATTTGAAAACAGAAGTAATCATAGAATTGTAGAATGGTTTGGGCTGGAAGGCACCTTAAAGACTGTCTAGTTCAAATGCCCCTGCACAGACAGGGCCACCTCCCACTAGACCAGGTTGCGCAAAGCCCCATCCAACATGGCTCTGAACACCGCCAGGGATGGGGCAGCAACAACCTCTCTGGGCAGCCTGTTTCAATGCTTCACCACCTCACACTAAAGAATTTCTTTCTAATGCCTGACCTAAATCTCCCCTCTTATAGTTTAAAGCCATTACCCCTCAACCCATCACTGCAAGCCCTTGTAACAAGTCTCTCCCCAGCTTTCCTGTAGGCCACTTCAGGTATTGGAAGGCCACTATAAGGTCTCCCTGGAGCCTTCTCTTCTCAAGGCTGAACACCCCAACTCTCCCAGCCTGCCTCCAGAGCAGAGCTGCTCCAGCCCTTGGATCATCTTCATCATCCTCCTCTGCTCCAACAGCTCCATGTCCTTCTTACAGTAGGGGCTTCAGAACTTGACGCAATACTCCAGATGAGGTCTCACGAGAGCAGAACAGAGGGGGGAAATCATCTCCCTTGACCTGCTGGCCACATTTCTTTTGACACAGCCCAGGTTATAGTTGGCTTTTGGGGGGTGCAAGCACACATTGCTGGCTCATGTTGACAACTCAACAAGACACTGACACCCCCAAGTACTTTTTTCTCAGGGCTGCTCTCAATCCATTCTCTGCCCAGTTGTAGTTGCATTTGGGATTGTCCCAATCAAGGTGCAGGAAATTGCACTTGGCCTTATTAATGTGGTCTGATCAGGCCCACCTCTCAAGGCTGCCAAGGTCCCTCTGGATGGCCTCTCTTCCCTCCAGAATGTCAACCACACCACACAGCTTGGTGTGGTCAGCAAAGTTGCTGAGGGTGCACTTAATCCTACCATTCCTGTCACCAAAAAAAGATGTTAAACAGCAACAGTCCCAATACTGACCCCTCATCAAGAAGGAACACCACTCATCACTGGTCTCCATTTGGACATCAAACCATTGACCACAACTCTCTCAGTGCGACCATCCAGTCAACTCCTTCTCCACCAGTGGTCCATCTGTCAAGTCCATATCCCTCCAATTTACAGACAAGGATGTCATGCAGTGACAAATGTCTTGCACAAGTCCAGGCAGATCACATCAGTTGCTCTTCCCATATCCACCAGATCTGTAACCCTGTCATAGAGGCCACCAAATCTGCGAGGCACGACTTGCCCTTGGTGAAACCATGTTGGCTGTCATCAATCACCTTATTTTCCACATGCCTAAGCACAGTTTCCAGGAGGATCCACTCCATGATTTTGCCCTTTTTAAAAACATGGGTTATGTTTCGCCTTTTCCAGTCAGTGGAAACTTAACTGGACTACTACTGTTTCTCAAGTATGATGGATTATGACTTAACAACTTCATACACCAGTATCCTCAGGACCCATGGATGCACCTCATCAGGTCCCATGGACCTGTGTACCTTCAGGTTCCTTAGATGGTCTTAAACATGACCTACCTCTACCACAGATAGCTCTTCATTCTCCCAGTCCCTGCCTTGCCTTCTGTGACTTGGATGGTGTGATCTGAGCACTTGCCCATGAAGACTGAGGTAAAAAAGTCATCAAGTAGCTCAGCCTTCTCCATATCTGAGGTAACCAAGTCTCGTGCTTCTTCTGCAAGAGTGCTCACATTTGCCCTAGTCCTCCTTTTATCACTGACATACCTAAAAAAATCTTTTCTTGTTGCCCTTTATGTGCCTGGCCAGATTTAGTTCTACCAGGGACTTAGCTTTCCTAACGATCCCTGGCTGCTCCAACAGTTTATCTGTATTCCTCCTGGGCTGCCTGTCCACACTCTGTCAGCTTCCTTTTGAGTTTGCCCGGGAGCTCCTTGTTCATCCATGCAGGCCTCCTGGTGTTTTTGCCTGCCTTCCTCTTTGTTGGGATGCATCATTCCTGAGCATGGCAGAGGTGATCTTGAATATTAACCAGCTTTCTTGGGCTCCTCTACCCTCCAGGGCTTCACGCCATGGTACTTTACCAAACAGGTCGCTAAAGAGCCTAAAGTCTGCTCAGTTGAAGTGCAGGGTTGCAAGCTTGCTGTGTGCCCTCCTGACTGCCCTAAGGATCTTGAACTCCACATTAATTATTAATCTTGTAACACATTTTCAATAAGGCAAGTAGTTCTCTTGCACAAGAAATGATCACACAATATAACTGTGGAACAAGATGAGAGAAAGAACTGGAACACCCTGATGCTCAGCACTGACAGGAATTGTACTTAAAGATGACATTGGGGAGATGCTCAAATTCCAGCATATAGACAGTTAAAAGTTTGGAAAAGGGCTCTCTGATCTATTTTTAACTTCCTAGTTCACACATATTCGAGGGCTCAACTTGGATGATAGCCCATGAGCTGAGAGCCAATACTCTACACCACAGAAAGCAACGGCTGTTTTAATATAACTTCTTATTTAGATGGCTATTATTGTGTATTACTGATTCTGTAACAGACACTATCCAATAATTTAAAAAACTTGAAGATCACTCTTAAAACAACTATCGAGGCATGTATTCTTGCTTCCAATATTACCTCAGCAGCTTTATGTGGTCAAGTCTTCAAAAAAGGTTGCCCTTTGGTTCTAAAAAAACCCCAACTGGTCACCAGTGTTACTGCTGAGCCTACAGGTATGGATATTCACACAGCAGTGTGGAAGGCCTAAAGGAACTGCAAAGACACTGGATCATGTGGGTACGAATCATGAAGACACAAGTGCCAAGAGCTGAGTTAGCTGTCTGCACAAACGTGCATTTCTCAATGGACCGTATAGACTGCTTTACCACCTACAGTATGGTATCTTCACTGCAATTGTTTCCAAAAAGGCAACTATGAGTTCAAAACCAAAGCAGTTGAGTTCAAAACCTCAAGAGTTATGACAAACAAAATTCTGATACAACAGACCTGTAGATAGATACTTTCCCCAGACTCCTAGCACTGAGCAACAAGCTTTGCTGGAGACAGATGTACCTTCTATACATGTGCAAGAGAAAGTAATTATTGGCAGCCTTAAATACTAGAAGAGTCAATAGCAGTACTTGACCATAATAGTAAGAAAATTATCTTAAGATAATCATATATTAAAACCTTAGGCCTGCAGAGTCTAGGGACAACTATAAGAAATTAATAGTATACTATGGAGGATGAAAGGGAAACCCAAATGTATTTGGTAATAACTTTGAACATCAGAATTTTCTGATATAAGAACACATATATATCCTTATAGCATAACTCTCTTAAAGACATTTTTACAACTATATCAGTTACATGAGATTTGTGATTCATTAATTGGCCCCAAAGGGCATTAATCAACATCTGACTGGAAGAAAAGAGTAATGCTTCTGTGACACAATGTCTAAGATGGTAGAAGAAACAAGCAAGAAAATTCAAGCACTCCTCCACCAGTTCAACAGATTATTTGATACAATATGTTAAACATAAAAACCTTTCTTCCTCCTTAGAATCCAAATGCCTAAGAACACATTTCTTCTCTGTCATTCTTGAATTCTTAAAATTGCATGGGCAAAGAAAAGCAGCAAAGGTATACTGCCAAACAGTTTATTTGGAATAATATTGTTTATTGTCTCTTCAGACTGCATGTGCATCAACCAAAATTCCTCAAGAATTTGAAACTTGAATGGTATGGAAAGGAGCAGAACTCCCTTATCTTCTATAGTATCACTGCTTGAAGGTTTTTCACAAAAAAAACCCACCCAAAAAACAAACAAACAAAACAACAACCAAAAAAAACATCCAATGGTCCCAGGAAAGACAGAGATTAAGATTTTTAAGGCTCTCAGTCCTAAACTATGTTGCAAGCTGACAAAAACAAAATTCAAATCTGTTCTGAGGCAGGATGGCAGAGCAACAATCTACTGGGTCTGTTGTCTGTTAAACCAGAAATATCAATTGGGGCAGTAATTTTCTAGGCTGCCTAAAGGTGCAGTCCCTTATCTCACTCTGATAAGCACTTTATCTAAGACACCATTTTGGAGAAGCCAACAAAACAAACAAACAAACAGCTTAGACACTAAAAGGTGAAAGAGCTCTTTGAAGTAAAAGATACTGAAATATACCTCACTCAATGGATGCTACATATGCATACAGGCAAGTCTGGTTTTGGGTGTTTTTTTTAACTTACATAAAAACCCCCAATATTTAGCAGTCAACAAAGTAATTGTAACTGCATAAAAGGAATGATGCAATTAGTAAGAATGGATCAAATTTAGTCTTTCAATCTTCTGGTCAGATGACATGAAATACAGAGTTATCTGTAGGGCATCAACAGTCCATTTTACTTGAAGCACTCAGTTCTTGTTTTTTCCATATTTGTTCAGTTATTTTCACAGCAGCTAGAAAGCTGCCCTGTTACTGACTTAACTCTTGCACAGACTGATCCCAGCACCTCCATTGCCTGTGACACTGAAGATCCACACTAGAATTAAAGAAAGCCTTGGTATCTTTTCTCACTACCATTTGTAATTATCAGAGTGAAACTGGCAGATAGAACAGTTCAATTCTGTTGCCATTATGAAAACTATGACAATCAACAGATACCAAGATCTGCTGACCAAAGAAGTGAGATCTGGAGGAGGGGTGAAGATGCAGTCAGTTCCTTGTAGCAGCCAAGATAGTACAATGAGGGGAAGAGAGTAGCACATTTTTTCTGTCAGCAGCTAGAGAACACAAAATAAATTTTCATACAGAGGGGTATCTGACATCAAATTGATAAGCAACTTCAAACCAAGGGTTAGGCATGAAAAGTTAACAGATGCTGGGTCTAGGTAGAATACATTTATAGAAATCTCAGGAACACTATCTTGAACTTCTCTGCAGAACGACCTATTACCCTGCCAGTATAGTTCAGTGATGAGTGCTTTATATATTTACTGTGGTCTAAGTACTGTATATGCTGATCTTCGTATTTCCCCAATATATTCAGGTGTTTATGTAAGGAACTAAGCAACACTGAGATATTTTTAAAACCTCACTTGACATATGAAAGTATAAGCTCAAATGAAACTGATAGCTGCATTTTAACCAGCAGCTCTTTAAGTGAGAGATAAATTTTTGTGAACATTACAACGATCACAAAGATACAGGGGTAGGAAAAGCAGGCCTGACACCACTCAAAATAGTGAAATCATTACACCTTCCACCCCCAAAGTGATGTATTTGTGTCAGGTTTCGGAGTCCAAGCATAGTCAATTTAGGTTATGTCCATGCCACCAAGCAGGGCAGTTACAACAGAAGCAGGTCTGTGAAAACAGAACAGATGGAGCTGGGACCCTATTGTCCACACTACACGCTCAAGGGAGGTCCGTCCTGATGGAATGAATGCCCAGCTGCAGGTAAGCATGCATTTTTCAGTATAGTTTTGTCCAAAAGGAATCCTGTTCATCCATTGAAATAGCACAAACCAATGAGAGGAAAGAAAAAAAAAAAAAGGTTTCCCAAGTGAGGATGACTGCAAGACTTCCTTGAAAACCACACTCCTGATCCAAGTTAACACAGTAATGTAGGTGCACACTTTATTAGCCTTAGGCAGTTTTTGTAAGCTATAGATTAATGATGTCACAGATGGCAAAACACCTAAGCTTTCTCTAAGCAGACTCAGCTCAAATCCAACTCAAGCTAGTAACTAAACCAACTGCCATACAAACATAACTACAATATTCCAGGTTCAACTTTGGCTTAAATGGAGTTCAACTGTTTTCATACTTTGCTCTTCTGAGTTAATAAACCCTGGTGGAATCAAACACCATGCAAAGCCAGCTGCAACAATCTTCTGAAACTTGGAGAGAGAACAGGGATACCCACATGGCTCTAAGGTTTGGAAAAATCCACTGAGACTAGTTAATTCTGATTTGTTGCTATCCCTGCTGGGACAGAGCACACTAGCTCTGACACACAACTAAATAAGTACACAGGGCTGGTCCAAGGGCATCCTGGACCAAAGTGTCTAAGACCACACAGAAGTCAGAATTACTATGAGACAAGAGTCACTGTCATTCATTGCTGCCCCATGCTGCTTTATTATCCCTGACTCCAAAAGTTCCAATAAGAGGGGACTGACTATATGAGAAAATTGTACTGGTCCAGCTGCACTGTTAATGCAATTTAAAGAAATAATGGAATTATTTAAACATTTTTATTTACTCATTTTTTTAATAAAGGGGTGAAGAACTGTCATAAACAGAATTTAAGTTTGATGAAAATAACCAGTAATGAATCTATTTTAAACTGACAATTATCATCACTTACTCTGGGGAGCATAATTCTACCAGTATCACAGCATTAATCTCCATAGTATTTCTGTGTTTACATATCCTAACTTTAAAGCCTGAAAAATATTTAACCATTTCCAAAGCATTTATGTTCCCCATGAAAGAAACAGTTACAAACCTACTGTTGACCTGCTGTTACACTAACCAAAGTTAAAAATAACAGTAAAAATCCTGAAATCTTAAAGCATAAAGAAACAATGTGTTTTAAGGATAATATAGTGCCATAACAGCAGTGACAGTGCGGCTGCTCTAGCTCAATTCCAGTTTTGTCTGATTTTAACTTCTTTTCAACATTTTCCCACTACAATTCTTCCGCACCACAAAAAACCTGTACACTTAGCCTAGAATAAGTTGCATGGAATAGCTGTGCAAGGTAGTCCCTCTCCCAAAAGGGAGCAATAAATGCAAGATTTGTTTGGATATTTTTTTTAATTTACCATAATCCATCTTTGATTAGAATCTTAACATTTAGATTATTACAAAAGTGCCTGACAAAATCCATGCCTATTGTAAGCACGTAATACTACGCTTTTCAGTAACACCCTGATTAAAGAGATGGTACACCAAGACATTTGATTTGTATATCCATGTTATTGTATTTTCCTGAAAACAGAAAAGCTTTCACACATAAAAATGTTTTAAATGCTTTTTAGGAATCAGAGTAATTCCTGTTAAGAATCATACAATATTTTGGAATTTGATTTTAATGTCAATACGCAGACACCAACGGAGAGTAAATAATAATTTCCCCTAATTTATGACAAAGTATTTTATATATTTTGTGTCACATGATGGACAGAGCAACAAAAGCATTTTCAGAAGCAACTGGAAAAACATTCACTAAACCAACTACAGTTAGTACTATCACATAGGCTTTTACATCAATCTGTACATGAGATATGGATTTTTAAGCCACTCCATTGCAAAAATAAATTGCCCATAGTTTGTCACTCATTGGATATGCTGTTTATATTATTGCTTCTCAATAAAAAAAAGGCTCCCTACACCCACAAATATTAAATTTCTAGCCAACTGATAATCTCAGTAAAAATGTCCAGTTTCTCATAGAGCCCTACAGTTTTCTCCAAAATTGACTGCAAGCTAAGCAAGACATAATGTCAAACAGGCACAAGATGGATAAAAGACTATAGATTCTCTACAAGTATTTATTTCTGAACAAACAAAACTGGTATTTGCTCAAGTCTATTTTCAGAGGTGATCTAGAAAGTGTGTAATCTGTTGCAACCCAAAAACTAACAAGCTTATCCAAAAAAACTCCTCTGTCTGAAAGTCCTTTAACTAGGGCTGCATTAAGCATGTCAGCAGAACTTTTTAAGATCTCTGATTCAGTTCCTAATTCTGTGCCTCTGCACCCAAGTAAAGCCCTAGTCAGTCAAACATGTGAGTCTCCACTTTAACTTTGCTATTAACTTTTCCCAAAACACCAACATGGCTGTGGCAGTGGATTTATGTGAATGGATACTCAAGAGACAGAAGCACAGAAATGTGAAGCACTACACAAAATGTCACACCTTTACATGAAAAATAACTAACTGTCTTGGTTCCTCCTTCTTCAAATTTGTTCTGGACCATCTTCCATCAACGCTGATGCAATACTTGAAGCAATGCTACCCCACCACACACACAAAAATATTACTAAAAATCCACATGCATGTACTTTAATCTGAATAGACTGAGAACTAAACAACTTTAAGGCTTCGCTTCCTGGAAGCCCATGTGAGCTCTATTACCAAAAAAACTTAGCGTGTTCGGGTCGTTCACTGTATTTAAACAAAGAACCCTCTTTTCCATCAGGCTGACAAAGGTCTTTTTCTATAACAGAAAGAGACATCATGAGAAAAACATGCCAATGTACACATCACCACTGCTACTGACACGGATGAATCACCGTTTTCTTCATGCATGACACGTGCTCTACGACGACCACCCCAACCCATACTAAGAACATTAACTTCCCTGCCGCGATACTGTCGAAAAACGTTTCTTCCCACGACCCGTTTCCCCGACACCGAAAAGGAAAATCCCACCCGGAGAGGCGGCCCAGACCAGGCTGGGGAGAAGTTTCAGGCGCCGGCAAACGCTCCGCCACGGGCTCCTCCGTTCGCACCGAGAGGCACAGGGCCTCACCCCCCCGAGCGAGGCGGTCTCCCCGCCGCGGCCTGCTCCCGGTGGCGCCTCGGGAAG
>NW_009953579.1:702464-704016 GCF_000747805.2 Chaetura pelagica | reverse complement strand
AAGGGGCGGGGGGGGAGGCCGCCATCTTTGTTGGGGGCAGGCGTGCGGCGCGGGGGCGCCATGTTGAGGTGAAGAACCGTCGCTCTGGGCTCCCGGCGGTCGCGGCCGCAGGTGGCTGAAGGTTCTGGAAGGCCTCCTGCTGCGGGCTCCTCTCCTGGCCGCTGGTCTGTCCCCTCGGTGAGCCCGGGCTGCCGTGTGCGGCGCCGTCTGTGGCACTGGGAGGTGCGGGCTGTACCCGCGGGCACAGCCGCCTGGGAATCGTGCGTATGGCTTTTAGCAGGCTGTTAATAAGGAGGGAGCGCGTGTTTTAGCTGCCTTTAGCATAATTTGATGACCTAGAAAGCTAAAACAAAAAGCAGCCTTGCAGTCAGTGAATGTGAAGATCTAGAATCATGGAATGGCTTGTGTTGGAAGGGACCTTTAAAGGCCAACTAGTCCAACCCCTCTGCAGTGAGCAGGGACATCTTCAACTAGATCGAGTCACTTGGAGCCCTCTCCAACCCTGAATGTTTCCAGGGATGGGACATCTGCCTTTCTGGCCAAACTGTTCCAGTGCTTCACTGCCCTCATTGTAAAAAAATTATTCCATATATCTAGTCTAAATCTACCTTACTTTAAAACCATTACCCCTTGTCCTATCACTACCCTCTCTGGCGAAAAGCATCTGCCCAGCTTTCCTGTGGGCCCCTTCAGGTACTGGGAGGCTGCTGTAAGGTCTTCCTGTAGTCTTCTCCAGGCTGAACAACCCCAACTCTCTCAGCCTGTCTTCATAGGAGAGGTGCTCTAGTCCCCTGGTTGTCTTTATTGCCCCCCTCTGGACTTGCTTCAGGAGCTCCATGTCCTTTTTGTGCTGAGGGCTCCAGAACTGGACACAGCACTCCAGGTGGGGTCTCATGAGAGCAGAGAGGGAGAATCACCTCCCTCAACCTGCTGGCCACACTTCTTTTGACACAGCCCAAGACATGGTTGGCTTTTTTGGAAAGCTGTGTCTCTGCTGAAAAAAACTAAGGATTTACAGAGAAAAAGAGCAAACAGAGAAAAAAGCAGTATGTTAGGCAGCCATATGCTTAGCAAAAAGATATGTCTATGCTATAAAGCAGTTGGGCCTAACCTGGTCGAACTGGTAGTTTTCCTGACCTATTTCCAGCATTTACACTACATTTAAAAGATAATTTAAAAGGTACAATTCCCCCCAACATTACATACCAGACAGTAATTGCTGTAGTTACCTCAGTGATGGCAAGCAAATACAAAGAGGAAATGACTGGGAGGAAGGTGCTCTTACAGATGATGATGCAGTAGACCCGAACATGAGCATATGTGCATGACACTGTTTATAATATTTTGGATCAGCTAGAGAAAAAAATACAAATCTTCCCATGTTACATTTTCTCCTGTTTATATACACTGTTTAAGGAAAAGTGCCCAAAAATATCAGTTTCTAGTGGCAAACAATCCCCTCCACCTGTAATGGCAAGAAAAACATTGGAAGCAGGCCCTGTTGACTTCTCCAGTACAAAGCAGATTAAATCCATCTGACTGATGTCCTGAG
>NW_009953579.1:700507-702406 GCF_000747805.2 Chaetura pelagica | reverse complement strand
TTTCTAGACTATGCAACATTTTAAATGTTTTATGGGTGGAACTGAGTTCTAATCTACAGCTCCAAAAATCACTGGGTAAAATGAGATCTGCTTCAGCAGTGAAGGAGCACCTTCTATAGACTAGTGACTGGGATGCTGGATGCCAACTGCCTATCTGCAGGTTTCTCTCTCTTCAGTATATGCTTTTTTACTCCCATGAAAATCAGTAGAACTTGTACTCAACAAACAGGCAGAATTGATTTATTGCATATAACAAAGTTATCGTTTTAAGCAGGGCATTAAAAAAAATAAATATACATTTAAATGCTCATTTAAATACATATAGTAAACAAGGAAACTCATAGAAAGCGGGCAAAATAACTGTGAGACGAAGCTGGGAAAACAGTCCCTCAGACCTGGCTGTGACAGGGAAACAACTTGGACCACGTACCCAAACACTGCATACACTCCCTATTCCAGGAGAGGCAGTGTAACACTTTTCCTAAGGAGAAGCAGGAAACGGTGGGAGTGAAAGCTTAGACTTAATGCAGAAAGTAATAACTAGTGCAACTTTGTACATAATTGTAATATTATAACTAAAAATAGTCTTCAAGTGTACATTTTTAATACCACAAAATGAAGAATTATGTTTTGTCTTCTCTTCCTGGCACCCTTCAGTTGCTCTCTCTATCATATGGCCAAGTCTAAATACAGAAGCTTAGAGGAAGATCTCTTAGATGCCAGACTCTCATTGATTTGATTCCTTGGCTTCCCATGAATAGCACTGTGCAATTTAAAAGTTTGTACCTTATGTGTATTAAATAAATACATTCAGTGATTTTTCACTCTGGAGATGTTTGGATCAGTATATTGCAATACATGTCAGACTAGTTAATATTTTGTGATTAATTATTTCTGCAAATTAGTGAAAATACATTATTGTAATAGTATGAAATAGGGAAGGCGGTTGACAGGATCAGTCCTGTGAGAAACTTCTCTGATGCCCCTGTAGATTTAGTTTTGTGTCACGATAATACTTCACTTTACACAAGGTAAACTCACTATCACTGCTGCCTGCATTGATATCCAGAGGTGTAATTTGGCTCCCTCTGAAAATTACTTGTTTGCAGCCAAGCCAGGGGACGAAAGAACAGGGCACTTGATAGCTGACTATCTAGGGTTATCAATGCGTTATGTCCTCTGAAGCGAAACAGCACGTCACCTTCCTTGAGTGAGTTAACCATTAGCATTTGATCCAAGCATGTAGCCAAAACTGTGGTTACTTTAGAAGATAAATGGCCTATGCACTGGTTATGCATGTTGTCTAAATCACATACTTTCCTACACAGCCAATGAAAAATAACGTGCCCTTTTCTAGTAGTACTCTGTCCATGCCAGGCAGTACCATGACCCAAGGGCTCACTGCAGCCACTGCTGGCTGGGGCAACTTCCTCACCACGAGGCTTCTGTGACCACATCTGGGTGCATCCACCGCCACTTTACACAGCTTCAGCGTGTCAGGGAATCTGCCAATTTTTGGCAGGTCTTTTTTCAGATCCGTGTTCTGTTTCGGCTAAATAAATGGCGTTCACCCATGGGCTGTAGCTGCCGCCAGGAGAAAGGAAAACGGGCGGGAATGGTAGCGACTGGCGTCTCCGTTTCCCCACCGGTGGCCCGGGCTCTCTACGCAAACACCACGGCCCGCTCACTTGCCAGACCTGTAGGCCGAGTGGCCGCTTCGGCGCTCTCCAGATGGAAGGAAAGAGCTTCGCTACGGATTTCATCCCTAAAACACCTGCGGGGGGCTATCGACGCTCCTCGGGAGCAGGGTGGCCCGTAGAAGACCCCACGGGACGGCGGCCGGGCCCGGAGCAGCGCGGCTCCGAGGGGACGGCCTCAACACCGCCCCCCAGCGTGGCC
>NW_009953579.1:688886-699652 GCF_000747805.2 Chaetura pelagica | reverse complement strand
TCCCGGGGCCCGCTCGGGCAGCTCGGGTCGGAGAGGCAGCAAATCCGTCCCGTCCCTGCCGGGCGGTCGCCGCAGCGGTCGCTGTGCAGCGCTGTTCGCAGGGGCGCACAAAGAGAGCGGGTTTTTGTTTATCTGGCGAAGCACATCAGGAAATTCCCAGCAAATAAATGCTGTGAACTCTGAAGGAGGAGCTTCGGCTGGGGAGCGAAAGCAGAGAATTTTCTAGTATTGACGCGGTCTTCTGTGTGTCTGTAAATGTGTATGCACTTGTGCGTTTCTAATGCCTTTTTTTGTCTCTGTGTCACCCGCTGTCACCCTCCGTTCTCTGCTCCAGGGAAGGGCCTGCCCTGTCTGCTGAAGTACAGGCCAGGCTGGGTGCTTCTTATCTCTGAGCATACGCTGCGCAGCTAAGCAGAGAGAGAGCCTGTACCAGCCTTTGGGTATCAAAATACATGAAACCAGCCACTTTCTTCAAGTTTGTTTTGGAGAAAGAAGCCTTCACCTTGTGCATAACAAGACTGGGAGGCAGGTCAGTGTATGAATCTTCCAGAGACATCTATTCATTATTAAATATAGGTTGCAGACAGAATTCTTGTTGTGTTTCTTCCCCCTGAGAAAATACCGAGTTTGCAACTGACTCTTGCGCGTATCGTTGTTCCAAACAGGAACAGGAGGGAAAAACAGTGCTTTAAAGAAGCCTGAAGATGAGCGCCCACACACAGACTGCAGAGAAAGGACAGAACACAACACTCCTGTGCCAGGAAAGCTATGTTTGCAGTGGGACAGATGAAGCAATCTTTGAATGTGACGAGTGCAGGAGCTTACAGTGCCAACGTTGTGAGGAAGAGCTGCATCAGTCAGAAAGGTTACGGAACCACGAACGGACCCGTATAAAACCCGGCCATGTCCCCTACTGTGACTCCTGCAAAGGTGCCAATGGGAACATAATGCACGCCAGCATGACGGGCTCAAGGCAGATAGCAGCAGTGAGGTGCCAGGTGTGCAAAATCAACCTCTGCGTGGAGTGTCAGAAGAGAACACATGCTGGGGGGAACAGAAGGAAGCACCCTGTCACTGTGTACCATGCTGGCAAAGCCCAAGAGCAGGAAGAGGAGGAGGGAATGGATGAGGAGACCAAGAGAAGGAAGATGACAGAGAAAGTTGTGAGTTTCCTCTTGGTGGATGAAACTGAGGAGATTCAGGTAAGAGCTGCTGTGGTTTCTTTGAACAGCCAAGATCCTTTAGTTTCTATCTTAGTCTAGCAGGCTGCTGTGGTGCATGATTAATACTTGAAGTTCATCTGGCAGCAATAGTAGCAAAATGAGGATAGCCTGCTATGTGGCACTAAGTGAGTATCATGGGCCAAAAAGACAGTGTTTTGGAGTGGTCTTGCTTGTGAGTTCCTCAGAAGATCAGGTTCATTAACACCCTAACATGGGGCAAGAGCCTCCTCTGAGAGGCATGGGAAGCGGAGCTGGTGAAATTGACTCTGTACTGAAACGCACACAACTAACATAGAACTCTCTGTGTAGGATGCTGATCATTCCTGAGCAGAACTGAACGGAGAGATTTGCGGTAGATATCCTGCAAATGGGAGTGCTGGCAGCCAAGACCTTACCTTATGACTAGGAGTAGGCTAATGTAAGACTACAATCCCCTGCTATCCCCCTTTAGCAATAGGATAGAGTAGAAATAAGGGTCCAAAGAGTGCCATCTCAAATCATACAGACACCACGGTTAAACTATATTGCTTGTCACAAATATTTTTCATAGCCTTTTGCTGAAAGAGGGCAAAATTGGACCTCAATTTGGAGCAGGTCTTCTGGTAATAGTGGCAGAAATACTAGTTGACTAGGAGCTACCTCTGAGGAGGCATTGTTTTAGAACACCTACCATTCAATGTATGCAGTTAATTGACTCTTCTGTTGACCCTTATGTTTGGTGTGCATAAACAATTTACTAGTGTAAAAATAGCAATATGCAGAAGTCACAGAGCAGGTTAGTTACACAACTAAAAATTCAGCTTAGTCTTCTGGCTTCCAGTTTGTATCCTTCATGTTAAACCTCATTCAGGAGACACTGAAAGAAAGTGCGTGGTCACCTGAAGACTCAAGATCTGATTGATTGCTGTAATTTAACATATTCATGCTACCAGCAGTCAAAAGAATTGTGATGATAGTTTGATTGTTGGTATATTAGTTCTTTTTATCTATCATAGTAAGAATGTGTCTGCCATACATTGCAAGGAAATGTCTTAACTGTCATGTATCTATGCTATGGAAAAGTGTATATATATACATTGTAATTATAGTATAATATCGGTGCTTGGGGTCACATTTTGGTCAGTTCAGGTATACTGACTGACAAATTCTCATGGCTTTTGGAGGGGAAAGAGAGGAAAGGATGGCAGCCTTTGCAATGCACTGACAGAAAACATGCTATGGAAGACACTGGCTTAAACTGATTGAGTTCCAGGTGTAGTGGCAGTCCTAAGTTTGTATGTCTCCCCTAAATACACACCCATTTCCTTGTAATGCATGGCAGATGCAACTATTTCTTGAAGATACAGACTTTTTCAATAATCTTCATCTAGCTCTGAAATGCCTTAGAACAGGGCTGTCCTGGGAAGGTGCTTACAAGCTGTGGCTGTGTGTGGTTGTACCAGTTTAAGTTATTGTTATACTCGTGAATCTCTAAGCCTTATTGAGGCAGACTTCTGGCTGCCTTTTGCAAGCAAGTGCATTGCTATGTGAATGTCATGGGCAATAAAGCCAGCTTCCTTACTGGGACAGCAGTGGTCCTTTATCAGATCATAACAATTTGATCAGAAAAGAGTTGAAGAAGCTCTCAAAAGATGATCTTTCTTCATCATGATGATGTTGAGTCAGAGCTCTTCCATCTGGAGTGATCTTCTTTTCCTCATAGCTGAATATTTACGTGACATCTCTCAGCCAGTCTCAAAGCAGTTTGGGAGTTTTCAATTAAAATATTTTCTGATAGCTGGATGTTTAAGACTGCCAGCTATTAAAGTCATGTTCCTGCTAGTGAATGTGCCAACCTTTACTTAGAGAGGACTGTCAGATGACTAGCTAGCTCTGAAGACATGTTCTGTAGCATCTTTTGCTCTTGATAATAGTGAACAGCCAATTAAACTTTAAGAAAGTGATCCTCAGTCTCTTCTGCTTGTCATTAGCAAGATTATTGCTGATAAACTGGGGAGAAATCCTCAGAATATTTTTTATTTAAACCAACTTTTGTGTAAAAAAAAAAAAAAGCCAAAACAGTAATAACTTAAAATGTGGAGATTCGGGGTTAGAAGGTGTGTGGCTTTTTAAACTTGAACTGACAGGAGAAGGATTTTATCAGCATTATGGAGTCCAGCTATTTCTAACAGTCTGTTTTCTGACCTTTGGAACTTGAAGATTGTTTCATTAGTTAGGAAATGAGAGGAAACTACTGATTTGCTATCAGTGGTAGATTCTGCCATAGCAATGTTAAATGCTAGTCCTACAAAATTAATTAGAACTATTTATGCTGCTGAGCCGACTTGATGGATTGAGATACTAGTACTCATGGATGTATGTGTGTTTATAAACCTCTAACTTGAAAGTAGTTCATTGAGATGGGAACACAAGGCAAAGGGATTTCTTTAATAGTTTCCTTTGGAATTTAGAGTTGTTAAGCTCAAGTGGTTAAGTCTCTCATCTTATTGTTCCTGTTGGTTTCTTGGAGGTGACAGCTCTGAAACTGAAGGACATTTATCATGCATAAGCAATGACTGAGCTAGTTCCAGAACCAGAAGCAATGTAGATTAATCCATAAGGAGCTGTGCCAGAGAAAATTAGTTTAGCTGAGAGGTGGAGATTCTCAGCTTGGGCTCAGCACTGCACTGATACAGCTATGATAATTCTAGGATCTGCATAATTGTCCTTCTGCCATGGTGCACAGCTGTGCTGGCCTGCTCAGAGCTAGTTTGAAACTTTCTGTGTTTTGCAGACAGAACCATAAGCTCATAAAGCTGAGGACTTGTTGTGCTTGTTTTGAATCCACTTAGTCGGGAGAGGTCCTGTTTTAAACCAGTGTTCATGAAGCAATTCTTTGTAGAGAATGGATGGTAGTTTTAAGTTCATATCTGTGTAAGACAGGCCTGTCTCATGTTCCTCATAGCAATACTGTATCTGAGCATCCCAAAAAGAGATTCAGTATCTCATGTTAAGAAAATGCTGTTAAAGGTTAAATCCAAGTTTGCACTATAAGTCTGTAGAAGAACCAGAGAGAAAGGTTGTTCCTTGTGGAGACCAACCCCAGCTGTCTGACATACCACACAGTGCAATGCTTTGTGACTTGTGAATTAGTCTCCATCTGTCTTGACCTACACCACAAATTCTCCTTTCTTTATTCCAGAAGTATTGGCCCTCATAAGATAATACTTATTTCTACTGTCAGAAAACAAATCTTGTCCACATTTTGCAAATAGGCATCACCTGCAGTTTAGACCCCATTCTAGGTCTTTTTTCTCAAGCTGAATGCAGTTTCTCTTTATGCAGTATTAATTTTTTGGCCTTATATATTGCATAAATAATGCTGAGACTTCAATCAAGTTGTTCTTTATAATTGCAGCATCTGTTTGTCAATTGGCTCTGACATAGTCTGTCTTCCTTGCTCATCTCTACCCAAAATGATATTGTGGAGATTGCTTCCTCAGTCAATTGCTTCGGTCTTGCCACTGCTTGTTACATCTTCCACATCGCCTCTTAACCCTGTTACATGCAAACAGTGTGCCTTCTTATTTTGTGTGTGTAAATCCTCCAGCTGAATCTTCTTGATCTGCTCTGTCAAGATGTCAGCTTTTCTTTCTTGTCTTTAACTTGCTGAAGTTTCAAACAAGCATTGTGCTGTCACTAGTGCTGCTCCTTGCACACAGGAGGCTCTTCCCTTAAGAACTTAAACAAGATTAATTAATTGATTCTTTAAAACTCCTCAATGCTCATTAATCTATTAAGAAAAACACAGCCAAATATAACAGTAAAAACATGACTCAGGTTAGGATAGTTGTTTCAAGTCTTGATACTGTCTCATTGTCTCTTGAACTTTTCCACTGGTCTATATCTTGTCGTTGTCTTTTGTACTTATTTCTATGTAGTTTCTGAAACATTTTCCATTTTTGCTTTGTCTTTATACAAGACCTTTGCAATAGAGCTCTTTAGTGTAAAGCAGAGAATTGTGTATCAGTTCTACAGTGAGCTCTATTTACTGCTACTTTTGAGGTAAGGGAGAAGAAATGCTTAGCAACACATAACAACAACTCGATACTTTTTTTTCTTGGGGAACAGATGTTGAGAGTTCTCCCCACAGGATCAGAATTTGGTTGTAGTGTCACTAATGGCTTCTATGATAACATTTTGTCCAAAGCCCTAATTAAGAACTTGGTGCATATATTTTATAGAAGTAGAGACTTTTCCTGGACCCCAGAAGATAGAAGACATGTTTGATTGTTACTAGTTTGCCTTAAGGAGTTCACTGATCTTTGACCAGAGACTAGCTGCCACAAGAAATTGGGATTTCTGGGTTGTAAAGAAAAATGAAAGGTATTGGTTTTGTATCCTGCCTTACAAGAAGACAGGAAGAAAGTTTTTCTTCTAACTAGTCACAAAAATAATAGCTCCAGCAGCATAATTCTATGTGGGAGAAAGGAGCATACATTTATTACTAGGTCTCCCCCAACATACTCACTATGAGCTTCCTTTCTTCAGTTAGCAGGGTCTTTGTGTTTTGCCAGTAGGCCCCATTCCTTGGGTTCTTTTTTATTCCTACTAACGGAGTTGGACACCTAAAGGATTAAGCTCTTCCCCTCAGTAATACTGAGCAGGATCTATATAATGCTTTGCAGTCAGTTTGGATGACGCAGAATGAGCTGTATCTCTTATTTAAATGCAAGACATTTTATACAATCACTAAATAGCCAGCCTCTAACAGTGTTCTCCTTTGTCCCCTCTTGCTAAAAAGTTAGAGGCATGGAGTGATAACTCTTTAGGGGTGCTAGCTGCTTCACTTTTGTCCCACTGTAAAGCTGATGAAAGAACCACCATTTTTCCTTATTACCTACTGGTCTGAGTCAGGCTGGCCAAAGTCTAAGGGTGAGAGAATGGAGAGTCACTAGGAAAGCTTTTTTCTAGTCAAGTATTCATTGTCAGTCAGTGCACATTAAGGATGTCTTCTCTCCTAAGAGAAGATCACAATCTCTAAGACTTATTGCTGGCCACTGTAGTAGAAAAGCATTTGTATAGTAAATAGTATTAGTTCCCATGACATTCTTGCTTGATTTGCTGTTGGGGGAATGTTTTTGGTTGGAGCTTTAGGGTAGCATAGTCAGCTGTAAGTTTCTGGGAATTTTAGTCTGTATTCTGTAAACTGAAGAGTCACAGCTGGTGTATTTGCCATGGATGTAGAGGAGGAAGAAGAAGAGTAGAAGGATCCAAGTTTTTTAGGACAGTGTGATCTGTCGGATCAGGATATGTAATTTCTGTCTCTCATCACTGTTGCTGTACTATTGATGAGTTTTCCTCTGTGCTTCAAAGAGCTTTTCTTGCCAAAGTATTTTTGGGAGTTTGCTGTCCTACACTTGAGGAATTTTTCTCTTATTACTTTGTTATTTTTCAGTATACCTCCCATCCCAATCTGTTATCTACACTTGAGGAATTTTTCTCTTATTACTTTATTTTTCAGTATACCTCCCATCCCAGTCTGTTACCAGTTTTGAAGTTCCCTCTACTTCACTAAAGTGCACTGTTTTTTTTGTCCTTGGAATAAAGTAGTGTAAAAATTACCTAGCAGTTGTTGGTTAGTGTTTTTCTTCCACTGGACATAAACCAGTATTTTTGAAGAGTATTTTTAGATGGTGGGAAAGGAGCCATCTATTCAACAAATGCATAGCTCCATTAACAGTCTCAAGTTGACTCCTAGCTAATTTGAACACAAACACTAACAAATACTGCTTTTCCCTGGAACTGATCTTACACCTTCATCATAATGCAGTTCTGTCACACAGCCAGCTTTCAATCCATCTCATAACCAGAGTGACTATTTTCTAGGAAGAGTGGAACTATAATACATTTAAGTTTGTAAATGCCCCTTTTAACAAGGACAGTGGTATACAGCAGTGTCCACACAGGTAATCTAGTTACCCTTAGTATTGAGGAAGAAGAGTTACAGCATGAGCTCACTCACAGACTTAATGTCTTCTGGGCAAGTCTCTTCACCTGGGTGTGGTCTCTGCTGCCTCAGCTGTGACATTGGGGTGGTGATTGGTAGTTGTGTGGCCAAATTAACATCCATGGAGAACTTGAAAGGTACTTTGAATACAGAGTAATGATTTCTGCTTCATTGTTTACTCTTATCTCAAAGTGTTAGATGACACTTAAATTTGTGTTATTTCTACAGCAGCTGTGTTTACCTTGGTCTGTACTAGTTTTGAGTTCTTACAAAAGTAGTTTTTCAGCTAGCAAACAGGTTACTGGGCTGTCTAGTCTTACTCCTGCTTTCAGAAGTTTTGTGTAACATAGCTGTCATTTACAAAGGTGAATTATCAGGAAATAGCAATATTTCAGTCAATATGGCCTCTGGGGTTAGGGAGGAGCCTATTAAAATTGAATTACCTCTCATCCTCTTATGTTTTTTCCACCACTGTCTTAAGACTTTTGAAATAAAGTCTTTCTCTTTGGGTAGGGTTGTTAAGCAGGACTTAACTGTTATCTCTTTGTCTCTTTCAGGAAAGAGCCCTGTAATAGCTAGATACGAGCTTCAGACATGGACAGCCTGCACCCTTCATTGCAGGGACCTGTAGGTCCTCTTGAGATTCAGTCTGTTAGGCTCTGTACAAACCCATGAAGCTCCTGTCCCCAAATTCCTTTGGCAGAGAGCTGTGGGAAGGAACAGGATAACTTTGATCTGAAAGAGATTCAGTTCAGGGACACTATTTTCATGGGTGTATGCAGAGCCTAACAGAACAAATCTCAGCCAAAGCCATAGGTGCTACTGCAGTGAAGGCAAATAAGCAGGTACAAAAAAATTCGGAAAACACCCCTAATACACATGCTTTTCTTTGGTTGAGCCAGGCCTGCACGCAGCATGGGGAGTAAGACCAAGAGTAGCTGAAGCTGAGGAGAAGTGTAGGAAACTAACCTTAAATCCTCAGTGTGTCTGTCCTCTCCTTAATTTTGCCCTCCCTCAATCTGCTGTCAGGTCACTCAGTTTGGGCTTGAGGCTCTGCAGAACTCCAGTCCCAAAAATGCTGATATCCACTGACAACTTGGCTGAAGTATAGATTACTGAGGACAGTAATGATAAATATATCTAAGTGTTTGCTGGATCAATGATTAATAACTTCTGAATACCAAATTGTAACTACTGGTATAACATACACAATCTTAGAAACCATTGGTATGGTTTCTAAGCTACCAAAAAATGTTTACATAATAATAAGTAACTCTTTGAGCAGTAGAACTAATGAGTCTAATTTCTGAGGTGACTGCCTCCCATTATCCAGTGCTCATCCACATCTTTGGGGTAAAGCAGTGTATATGCTGTCATGCAGCAGCCAGTGTGCTTACTGGCTAGCAACTAGAGGCATGAGTGCTCAGCTTAGCACTGTGTCTTGGTGGCTGTGTGGAGCATACAAGAGATAAGCTTTTTCCTCAGAAAGACTATTAGAGTCTTTCTTTTCTACTCCACTGTTTATTTGTATGGAACTTCAAGGAAATTTATGGTTTAGGGGTGTTTACTTATCTATCAAATATGTCTGTGTAATTGGATTATGGAATATAAGTTATACATGGAAGACTCGAGTGTTGGCATAAATGACATTTTCCATGGGAAGTAATGCAGAAAAAAAAGGTACAGGAGAAAAACTAGGGTATGAAACTACAGCTGCTTGGACGTAAGTCAGCTTTGATTCTTCTTGAGCACCTGCTCGTGATCAAAATCTTCCCTCTTTGGAGGCCTCTAAAAGCTGGGAGGTAGTAATGACCTCCTGAGGTTTCTTCCAGCCTTAATTAGTCTATCAAAAACAGGTTTTTGATTGTGATTTTCTTACTTGGTAGCAAGAAATATTTGGGAATAGCAACAAAAAGTTTCTTCTGGGGCAAAAGACTGGAGTTTCTAGATGCTTCTTTATAGCCTGTTGCCCTTGAGTTGCTGAGGTAAGCCAGCTGCGTGCATGCAATTTGCATTCACACACTGACTTTCTGGGAGTGATTGTGAGAAGCTCTGCAGAGATACGAACTTTGGTCTCAGTGCGGTGCTGTAGTGCAGGTTGTTCCTCTGAAATTTCTCTTATAGGCTGTAGTTAAAGGAAGGAATCTGCTTTGTATGTGTCTCTATTTTTTGTTTTCAATGTAGACTGAAATTCTGAAGTAGTGATCTAACAGTAGGACCTGGAGCTGTAGGCAGTGCATCCATAAGACTTCTGTGTGGATCCACCTCTGGATAGGAACTCAGTTATTTTAGAATTAAACCACAACTGCCAACATTTAGAAGCTATGTCATAAAGAACTGGTCTGTGTTGAGAAGTGCTGATGTGACATACCTGTTTTGTTTCCAGGTTTAATGCTTGGCATGATACTTTGTTCTTAAGATCGATTACCTAAAATTGTCTCATTTTTTAGTTTTAGAAGTTCAGGGCTGCTTAAAAGGTTGCACATCTTGTTTTAACTTGGTTTGTTGTTTCTCCCTCTGATTTCAGGTGTTTGAATTCCTGTAAATATTATCTTTTTAAAATGTTTTCTGAACTGTGAGAAGAATTGCTTGCATTGCCAGTGTTAAGTAATACTTTGAGAGAAATAGTACTTTTTTCCACTTGCTTGTTTTGACCACTTGGACTTGAAGACTGATTTGTTCCAGATGTTTGCAATTTTCTGCTGGTATATATTTGGATGTGCTGTTACAAATTTTATAGCTTGTTTTTCCATTCATAAAAAGTGTGTTAAATTTATAGCCTCTCTATTGTTGTAGTGGTCGTGTATCAGAAGACAGTGTCATGTGCTGGTTGTCAGACAAGTCTAATGACTCATTCATTTAATTATTTATATGATAGTATCTTACTTGATTGCAGAGGATGTATTTTAGTTATTAAACATAACCTGTTAAAATCAAGTCAAGCAAAGAGTAAGATTGCACAACACAACAACAAAAGTACCAATGTAAGTCAAAATGAGAGTGTAAGACTAGCAAATGAAGGCACTCTGAATACTATGCCAAGCAGTCTTGATTTTTTTTTTGAGCTTTTGTGTCGTCGTGGCACAGCTCTGGCTTTGTGTGCTGCTTCTACAGACATTAGCAAGCCTAAAGGGTTCATAAAGAGTTTTTAAAGGAGAAAACTATGGTAAAAATGTCTGATTCATTTAATGTGTTTGTTTTGCCTGGAGGCAGAGTTGAAGTTGTATGAGTGCAGGTCATTGGAAACTGCATTCTATTTTATGGATTTTGTTTCTAAGCTTTTAACATGTTATTGCTTTAATAACATTGTTTCCAAGAAATTCATAGCAGCAATGTAATTTTAGCAGTTCTGGGTTTTTTTTGTCTCATCCTAAACAGTTCTACTTATATTATGACTTAGATGTAGGAATCATACTGTGTTAGGTATAATAGATATCCAAGTATGGGTGACAAGGAGGCTTCAGATCTAAATGTGCTTCATGGCAGCATGGCATGAGTGTTTGTGTCCACCTTACAGAGAAACCTTTAGCTATAAAATTCTGTTTTTCCTGCTG
>NW_009953579.1:677460-688276 GCF_000747805.2 Chaetura pelagica | reverse complement strand
CCTGCTGAAGACCTTCACCTTCAGTTTAGCTCAGCTTGGGTGGAGTGACCACACGGGGGGCTGGATGACAGTTGCTAACAGAATGTAGTTACAACTATAAAAGAAGGCTAACCATGACTCTAACCTATGATAGAGTAAAAACTACTCAATCTAGAAAATAATCTTCTAAGATCTACAGCAGAAGTGTAGATGAGTCTCTGATAATAGAAATGGCAAAACAGAAGGGATTGGAGAGATATGTCTCTTGTCTTGGGTTAGACATACAAGGTTTTCAGTCTCAATTGACATTGATGTGCGATTTAAGGAAAATTTAATATTTGCTCTCTGCCATTCATGTTGGAGATGTGGAGCTCTTGGGCAACATGGAAATGGGCCAAGCTGTGGAAACAAGTCCTTTGTACATCCAGCAGAAGGTGGTACCATGCAGACTTCTTTAGAGATGAGAAGTAAAATGGTGAAGTGAGACTTGAGCCCAGTGAGGACAAGTACTTCAACACACTTATTATGCACTCTGACTTCAAATGCCTGAAAGGAACTTGCTCAAGGGAAGTAAATTTGACTACTGGTGCAGGGATTGTTGTGAATGGTTCTTTGAGACTATTATCCCTGCGCTCAGCTGTGGTTAAAGAAAAGTGCATGAGAGCATGGAACACCTATGACATACAGGCAATTCAACAAAAGAAAGGGGTATTTTTTTGTTGATGTTGTTCTATTTAATTGGGTCTTGGTTTTGTTCACCACTATCCCAACACCTCCCACCCCCAATATTCCCCATGTATGAAATTTACTGTAACAGGAAGTTGCAGGACCCAAAACTACCATTAGGTTCACAAAGGGTTAGACAACCTCCTGGAGGATCTGCTGGTTCTGTACCAAATGTGTGCATCTAGATTTAGCTACCACTTGGAAGTCCTTTGACATCTGACTTTTGAAAGCTGGTAAAACATGCTAGGAAACATTCACTCTTTTCATGGCTTAAGTTCTTTCTTACCCATTACCAAGTCCTGTGAGACATGATGTTGGACTACCCGGACTTTGGTACATTCTTGTGCTCCTGGGTGACCTATTTGTGTGAATCACTCCAGAGTTGTGTCCTGCAAGGAAGTCTGAAAGTGCCTACACACTTAGAAGGTGTACAGTGTACACAGCTCAGTGCTTTAGGTACTCAGATTAACTTTTCTGCTGGAGTCATCTGGATTATAGATCTGAAACCAACTTTTCTTCTGTCTGGCTCATCAATACAGCTGTTCTTCCCACAATAAGGTGTCCTGACATCAATTGTTAAAGTACATTGACTGCAAACGAGGGCTGGTGGTGTGGACACTTACATTAGCTCAGCCTGGGACTAGTTCAGCTGCAGTGGACTTTGTGTGAGTTGACTCCTGTTCCTTACTGGTGGGAATGTATTGCATAGCTACCCTTATCCCTGTGGTTCGTATTGTCCTTTGTGTCTTCTGACATTCTTGACTCAGCTTTTTCCACATACTCTTCCAAACTGATACCAGAATAATAACTAATACTGCCTGAAAGACCTGTGTTATTAACTCTCCTGCCAATACTTAAGCAGCTGTTTGAAGATGGATATTTCTTTGAACTGTTGAGGGAGTCTATAACTACAATGAACAGGTCTGGCAAAGCACTGAGTCTGGCAAAAAGAGAGTCTGCCAGCCTTACGGTAAGAAGTTCAGGAGACAGGAGTTAGAAAGAAAACTGTCTAGAAAATAAGTTAATATTCCTGTTTTCTTACATACAAATAGCATTATTATATTATCAAATCTTAGAATGTTTTTAGAAGCTATCCCATGAGTCAAAAACTACTTTAATCCACAGATACATCTCCAGAGACAGTAAAAGAAACAGCATCTGTCATCTAAACTGCCTTTCTGATGACAAGCGAATAATCACAGCTACTAAAAAAACAGAATTTTTCTTGTGCACATATAACTTGAGTGTATCTTGATGGTCTCCCACAGACACCAGAAAAGACTACTGAGACCGTTTTGGTTTCTGTGTTTCCTGTTTTCTTCCACACTGTGGAGCTGCCTTGAATGGTTTGAGTCTGTGAGGAGCTGCTGCAGCCCCACCATCCACAGTTTTTCTTTCTGAATGCTCAATCACAATCTGGCACAATGGTTGTTTTTTCTTTGTTTTGGCACATTGATTGTATTTTACTTTCCTTCAAAGTCTGTATGCTGCTGATGGTTTTGACCAGAGCAAATGAGGCTGGCTGAGCCTTAAATTTGCTGATCTAAGAATAAACTTGTTCAAAGAAACCATTTACTACCTTCTAGTGTCTGTGGATCATGAGTCCTTCTAACTGTACTTGCTGGGAAGGGGGGAAATAGCCAAGGAACTTCCAGAAGTTGAGGGGCAGTTGAGAGAGAATGGAAGCTCTGCTCCTTTCAGCTGACAGCGATTCCTCGAGGAGGGAAACATGATGGAGGAGGTGAATTTAATCCTTCTTGAAAAATGTCTGTTGTGTTCTTCTATGTCACATAACATGGGAATAAAACCTGTTGGAAGAAGAAAAAGCAAGTAATAAACAACCATGGCCAGAAACATGAAACCTTTGAAAGTCAAGGCCCTATTCTGCAAGAAAAACAAGGCAGGCTCACATGCAGAGCCCTAACCTGCTTCATTGCTTGTTTATCTGTTCCCTGTTGCTCTAGTATCTGAACAGAAAATGCCCTATTCTTTAAATATCATGACACTTGTCATTGCACTGCTACAGGCTTGGGGAAGAGTGGCTGGAAAGCTGCCCAGCAGAGAAAGATCTGGGGGTGTTGGTTGACAGTGGCTGAATATGAGCCAGCAGTGTGCCCAGGTGGCCAAGAAGGGCAACACCATCTGGTTTGTATCAGCAATAGCATGGCCAGCAGGAGTAGGGAAGTGATTGTCCCCCTGTACTCAGCTCTGGTGAGGCTGCACTTGGAGTACTGTGTCCTGTTTTGGGTCTCCCACTACAACAAAGGCACTGAGGTGCTGGAGTGAGTCCAGAGAAGGGCAGTGAAGCTCGTGACGGGTCTGGAGAACAAGTCTTATGAGGAGTGTCTGAGGGAACTGCAGTTGTTTAGTCTGGAGCAAAGTAGGTTTACAGTAGACCTTATTGCTCTCCTGAAAGGAGGTTATAGCAAGGTGGGAGTTGGTCTCTTCTCCCAAGTAACAAGCAATAGGACAAGAGGAAATAGACTCCAGTTGTGCCAGGGGAGGTTTAGAGTGGATATTAGAAGAAGCTGCCCAGGGAGGTGGTTGAATCTCTATCCCTAAAGGTGTTTCAACGTTAGATAGGTGTGGTGCTTAGTAATATGGTTTAACACTGGACTAGGTGATCTTTAAGGTCTTTTCCAACCAAAACAATTCCAAGATTCTATTATTTAATCTATGTGAAGCCAAAGAGAAGTTGTCTGCTGAAGGTACTACTTTTGGTAGTAGTGCTACTACTAGTCTTCTTTGTTTGTGTGTGTGTTTTTGTTTTTATTTTTTAAAAATGAAAGCACATTACAGTAAATTATGAAATGGGTCACTGAGGTAGCTGTGGCACTTATGTAAAAGCCAGTTTGTAGAAGACAGCAAGGGGATCAGGTCCAGCCAACATGGGTTTAGGAAAGAAAGGTCCTGCCTAACCAATCTCATCTCCTCTATGACTGGGTGACCTGCCTAGTAGATAAGGGGAAGGCTGTGGACCTGGTCTACTTCTGCTTCAGCAAGGCCTTTGACACAGTCTCCCACAGCATCCTCCTGGAAAAGCTGGCAATCCATGGCTTTGGCAGGTGCACCCTTTTCTGGGTCAAAAACTGTTTGGAAGACTGGGCTCAGAGAGTGATGCTGAATGAAGCTGCATCCAAATGGCATCCAGTGACCAGTGGTGTTCCCCAGGGATCAGTACTGGGCCCAGTCCTATTCAGCATCTTTGTTGACGACCTGGATGTGGGGATTGAGTCCACCCTCAGTAAGTTCGCAGATGACACCAAGCTCGGGGGGAGTGTTGGTCTGCCAGAGGGTAGGAAGGGGCTGCAGGAGGACCTGGACAGGATGAGTCGATGGGCCAAGGCCAGTGGGATGAGGTTCAACAAGACCAAGTGCAGGGTCCTGCACTTGGAAGAGTGGCTGGAGAGCAGCCCAGCAGAGAGGGACCTGGGGGTGCTGGGGGACAACCAGTTAAATGTGAGCCAGCAGCGTGCCCAGGTGGCCCAGAAGGTCAATGGCATCCTGGCTGGTATCAGGAACAGTGTGGCCAGCAGGAGTAGGGATATAATTCTCCCCCTGTACTCAGCACTGGTGAGGCCTCACCTTGAATACTGACACAGTTCTGGGCCCCTCACTTCAAGAAGGATACTGAGGTGCTGGATCAGGTCCAGAGGAGAGGAACGAGGCTGGTGAAGGGACTAGAGGGAAAATCTTACAGGTATAGGCTGAGGGAGCTGGAGTTGTTTAGCCTGGAGAAGAGGAAACTCAGGGGGGACTTTGTCACTCTCTTCAACTATCTGAAGGGAAGTTGTACTCAGGTGGGGGCTGGGCTGTTTTTCCAGGCAACAAGACAAAAGGGGATGGCCTTAAGCCGTGGTTTAGGTTGGATATTAGGAAGTACTTCTTCACGGAGAGGGCGATTAGACATTGGAATGGACTTCCCAGGGAAGTGGTGGAGGCACCGTCCCTGGATGTGTTCAAGGACAGGCTGGATGTGGCACTTAGTGCCATGGTCTGGCTGATGTGGTGGTGTTGGTCACAGGCTGGACTTGATGATCTTAAAGGTCTTTTCCAGCCTTGGTGATTCTGTGATTCTGTGACCTGCATCAACTACCTGTCTGGTGCTCAATTTTGCTTTCTTCTTCTCTGTCACTTCTTCCAGTTGAAGGATCTATCAGTTAGAGAGCAGCAGGAGTGAGACAGACTGGGAGAGCCCCCAGATGTGGATAGATGTAGCACAGCTGCATAGAGGAGCTTTTTCTCCATAAACAGGTGCTCAACTTCTGTGGATGAGACAAGTTAAGGTGACAAAAGCACTCCCCTGTTTGGCACCTGAATTTGGATGCTTGCCAGCAGACCATTGCTACTGAGAGTGTCTGCCATGCTCCAAGTAGCTGTGCTGGCAGACTGGGAAGTAAGTTGTGCTCCCTTCTCTGGAAGAGCTGTCTCAGGGAACAGGGTGAGGTATAAGAGGTTTCACTAGACAGGTAATCACAGTGAGGCATCTCTTCCAAAGCAGCTACATGGTGGAACAGCCTAAATCCCATTAATTTGCACTTGTTACAAGACTGCTTTCTAATCTTTTGCATTGAACTTCTTGTTGCTTTGGAAACTTATGGTGAAATCTGAACAGGATGTAATTGCTCTGGTTCATTTTATTAATCCTGAAACCAGCTGTATTTTCAGTGTTGTCTACTCCAATTGCATGGATATAATGTTTTTCTCTTTTATTTTGAAGGTAAGGAATGAAGAAGACTTTATTAAGAAACTGGACTGCAGTCCTGACCAGCATCTAAAGGTAGTGTCCATCTTTGGGAACACGGGGGATGGCAAGTCTCACACCCTTAATCACACTTTCTTCTATGGCCGGGAAGTCTTCAAGACGTCTCCAGCCCAAGAATCTTGCACAGTTGGAGTCTGGGCAGCCTATGACCCTGTCCGCAAAGTGGTGGTAATTGATACAGAGGGCCTACTGGGGGCCACTGTGAACTTGAGCCAGAGAACGCGGCTGCTGCTGAAGGTCCTGGCCATCTCTGATCTTGTCATCTACCGTACTCGTGCTGACAGGCTCCACAATGACCTCTTCAAATTCCTTGGTGATGCCTCGGAGGCTTATTTAAAACATTTCACCAAGGAGCTAAAAGCTACCACAGCCCGCTGTGGCCTAGATGTTCCTCTGTCAACTTTGGGTCCAGGTGTCATCATCTTTCACGAGACTGTGTACACCAAGCTACTGGGCTCTGGTGAGTAGGCAGTAAGATCCTGAATTACAATGTGCTAAATGTTATCTATAAATTATCAGGTTGCACTGAATATTCAACATTCTTTAATACTATGCAGAAGATGTGGTTTGGGTTTTGCTCTCACTTGTTCCAGTCTGGGGGCCAGGCTTTGGAAAAAGTGGAGCATTCCCTGATAGCAATCTGACTACCCCAGATCAGCTAGAATAATCCTCTTAGCCAGCTGGAAATCAGTACTGTCTAGTCATCATGGCAGTTCTGTCAGCTGTAGGAGAGGTCATTGTGTAAGGTCATGAGTATGGGTGATATGGCAGGCAAAGGTGAAAACTGGGGTTTTGGCAGGGATATGCAGAATCCTGTTGTAAAAAAATAAAACTGTATGTAGGAACTAGAATGGGCAAGAATAATGAAATTGAACTTCAGTACTCACACTGCCCTCATTCTGCTATTTTAACTTACCATACCAGTGTCATTCTGAGGCTGATGTGAGATTGGGACAGAGGGTGTGGTGGTACAGAGCTGATGGTTTAACAGAACTTTTCTGTGTGCAAGTGTCTGATAGGGCCAAAGCAGAAGGCCTGGCATGCTATTATTCCCATTGCTTTCAGTGTTCTTCATCAATACTTTCAACTTAAGTACTTGATTGTGCATAACTGAATGGTGTGCTTCATTTGTAAGACTGAGTGAAATGCTCTGTCCTACAGGAGCTAGGGCATGTTTTGGTTTTGACTATGCAGGGGTGTAAATTTCTTCCCTGGCCTCATTTTTTTCCATGTTTCAAAAGGCATGATGAAACCTTTCTTCATTCTGTCCATTTCTGATGCTTTGATGAGCAGGAGCCCTAATGAATTGGCCTGCAGTAACTGAGGCTGAGTTCTGCTCTCTGTGAACATCCGGGAGTCTTCTGCCATGGAATACCACAGCAGCTCCCTGCTGGCCCACATTCACATTTTGGCTTTCCTATCCAGTGAGGTCTTGAGCTAGTAGAAGAACTTGGCATTTTTCTGGTTATTAGTAGAGTGCCTCCTTAAATACTTCTAACTTAACCTGCCAAGGCAGTTCCTTTTCTTACATACCAATATGCTGATCAGCAATTTAGAGTTTCATATGGTTGTTGAAACTTGCTGTTTCAGCAGGTTGGATTTAGTGACCCATAATGATAGTTGCACCAGTATGCAAAGTCAGGATAGTAAAAAAAAAATATTTTTCTATGGTCACTTCTGATCACAGTAGGAATAGGAAAGAAAGCTCTTAGCAGGGGGATTCGCAGCAAGCTGTAAACATCTGTCTTGATGGATAATTGAGATAAGTGTGTTGGAGGGGCTTGCCTTATTCTGAAACATGCAGCAGGTACTTGGAAGCAGGCAGAATGTGGTCAGCTCCATGGAGTGTGACCTGATGTGCCCAGTTCTGAAGGGCTTTACCGCATAGAAAGGCTCGATAGGGGCTTAGTCTTCCTTGCTATAGGGTTGGCATGAAGAGTAAGCAGCCCATCTAAGGTTCATGTCCTCCACTTGTCAGGTGCTATAACTAGCTATAGCAAGTTATGGTCTGCTGAGAAGAGCTAACAGGTGTGCTGACATGGAGTTTCCTCATATTGCTTCTTATTCTAGGTGTCTGTGTTTCCAAACCTAAGCGTTTCTGGTTTTACCTGTGGAACTTGGTCTCAGAATCTAAAGCTGTGTATCAAAAAACAGAGACAGCTTTTGGAAACAGTTTGTTTCTTTTCCTACTTGTAACCTATACGTGCATTCCAGATGTATTAGAAGGTTTAATGCAAAAAAAACCCTAGCACTGTGTTGCATATGAAAGCACTGTGCAATTTAAATATTGTTTTAAACCATCAGTTGTTTATATACTTGCTGATACTCTTATATACAGATCATCCTTCTGAGGTTCCTGAGAAGCTCATTCAGGACCGGTTTCGGAAGCTAAGCTGTTTTCCTGAGGCTTTCAGCTCAATCCACTACAAGGGAACAAGGACATACAATCCTCCAACAGATTTCTCTGGACTTAGGCGAGCTGTGGAGCAGCAGCTGGAGAACAATACCACTCGATCACCTAGACAGCCTGGGGTTATCTATAAAGCACTAAAAGTAAGTGGAGATAAGTTCTTCACAATCTTTATTGGTATTGCTGTTGCTGGTGACTGTCAGTTGCAGCTAATAAAGGCAGAGCATGTGAACCAGTGATGCAGGCTTGCAGATATCTGAAGATAAAGCAAGTCTTCTAGGAAGATGATAATTTTTGTGTAACAGCAGGTAGGCTGGGTAGGTTTGGGTTTTTTTTTTCTTTAAAATAAACACCCTAGCAAAGACCCTGAGAGGTCTGGAAAAGCTGAAGAGCAAAACAAAGCAAAATCAAAAAACTGAGCTGGGAATAAAAAAATTGCTGATATGAGTGACAAGCACTTACTGACAGTAATTTACAAACAGGAGGCCCAGAAGGAGTTACTGGTGAAATTCTAAGGATGGCCTCAGAACAACAGGAGGGAATGCAAGATACTTGGAGTAGGATAGTAGCTGGCAAAACCTAGTGCTGAGTGTAGAGTAACCCAAGGGCTAGGAGGCAAAAAGGGGGAAGGAGATGTGTTGGTAGCTGGTGAACAAGATGGAATCAAGCCAAATGATGTGTCATTTCAGAGGTGCAGCATTAGATCAGAAGGCTGATGAAAAGGAATTGGGAGAGCCACTGGTGATTTTTGTAGAAGGTTCACCTTGCTAGGATGTCAGAGGGATGTTTGGGTCTTCACGTTTGCAATCTGTCCTACAAGTTTTCATGCATTGCTACCACTGCATGATTAGCATAATATTTTCATTGGCCTGAAGAGCACAGCTGTCATCAGGGAGGGGCTGGCAGAGCTGGGGCATATCTGCAGAAGAAGGTAGTGTTAACAGTCTTTCCTGATGGTAGTCACAGCTGTTGGAACAGATAATTCCAGTTTCTCTGTATTTTGGGGTAGCTGAGGCACAGAAGTAAATGTCAGGATGGCATATACACGGCTCCTTCCATTAGGGAACAGACAGGCAGCAGGGAGAAAACAGCTGGAGTGGTTAGTTCCAGTTTAATTTCTAGGACTTTATTGCAATAATCAAGTAATTCCGTTTCAGATACAGTTGCTAGTGTACTTAAATTCGTGTCCAGTAAAGTGGTTGCTGTATTCAGATCACTACTTAACTACAAATTCAGATTTTTTCTTCACTTCCTGAGGACGCAGGCATGCTAGAGATCTATGTCCATTTCCTCTAGTTTTTTAATCCATTGGCCAGTATCAGTCAAGCTTGAAAGAGATCTTAAAGATAATTTCCTTGAAATTCTGTAAAATCAGATGTCTATGTAGGGATTTTGCCTGGGAGAAGCTGTGGTGGGAGATACATGTGTATCTCGTGTGTATATGCAGTCAAGCCTTGTTAGACAGCAGAGATGCTCCCCCACTCCCTGGGAGGGGAGAAGGAGGAAGAGAAAGACAGGCAACCACTGTAGTTGCCTCAGCTGTGGGAAGAGTTTCAGTTAGATCTTATGCCTTCAAAGATCTCCGTCAAGAAAAAAACTAACCCTCGGCTTTGCTTTTTAAATTTTATTTTTTACATAACACCCAAAAGAATGGAGAGGTTAAGTGTGCCACAGCTAAAGACTGACCTATTCTCAGAACAGATGCTCCCAGGAAAGGGAACAAATCCCTTTGTTCTCAGTCTTACAGTTTCACCAGAGAAGAGCAATTGTTCAAGGGGCCAGAGGAAAGCTCAGGGCAGCACTTCCTGAGCTGAGGGGCAAAGACTGTGTCCATATATACTGTGAGAAATGATTCTTGAGTTTTCTTCTGGAGGTTTCCAGAATGCAAAGCCGTTTCAGCAAGCACCCTACTATTTTGGGCATGGGTTGTATGCAGAAGTGGACACAATCATCTACTAGCCATTTCAGCTATAAAATTCAAGGGCAGGAGGAGAGGAGAAGAGTAAGTATCTTACAAGCACTCAAGTCACTTCCATAAAAGTGCATGGTTGTTTTCTGGCTTGGTTTCTACTCCTTGCTGTGGTTTTCAGGTTAGTAACATATTATTCCTTAGCTGTGTACTCTCTCTGCCTCTGCCAGTAGAGGAACCAATGCTTTTGCTTGCAAAAGCTTTCATAAAATGTCTGCATTGCTCTCAGTCCCTTATCAATTCCCTCTTTTCTGTTTGACAGGCTCTAAGTGACAGGTTCAGTGGGGAAATCCCCGATGACCAGATGGCTCACAGCTCTTTCTTTCCAGATGAATACTTCACATGCTCTTCTGTGTGCCTCAGCTGTGGGTAAGTAGATGAGAAATCACCTTCATCCTTCTAGAAGAAAGCATTGCCCAGGTCTGCAGCCATAGAACATAAAGTTTATGTGACATCTTGACACCTGACATCACCTGTCATTAGCTAGTACTTCCAGACAGGATTTGCTTGAAATTCAACTCTTATGTGATTTGGACAGCTGTTATTTCTGTGTCCCAGCTGGATGCGTGTTTTTTGCCTACTCTGTTTTTGTTTATGGCTACAAACATGCTCTGCTCCTATCTTTTCCCCAATACATACAGGGCAGGGAGAAAGGAATGTTTAAAGAAATCCCCTAAATGACTATTAATATTTTTCATACCATTTTTATTACCTAAACAGTATAAACAAACTTAAAGCATGCGTCATCATGGGCCTGAGCTGCGTTTAGTGACTAGATCTAAATGGAGCCCCCAGTTTGATCAGAGTTTGGCTTGTAGTTCTCTGAGAGGAACCCAGAAACTGAGCCTGATATGGCAATGTGTGACATTCAGTGTTGAGTCTGTGAGGTTCTATAGCAGTGTGATGTTATGGATGATTATGCTTCTGGAAACATTTTCTCTCAAATGTCATATAGTGCTACATTCCT
>NW_009953579.1:672963-677318 GCF_000747805.2 Chaetura pelagica | reverse complement strand
TAATTAGAGAATTTCTAGCAGCTCCTTTCAAAGGCAGCAGTGTTAACTCTGTCCTGGTCAATTTCCAAACTTGTTAAGTCCTTCCTAAATTCTTTGTGAAATTGGCTACAGTGATCATTTCCTGCATTTAACTGTAGTGTGGTGCTGCTTCGTACTGTGGCACAGTTGCTACATCTCCTTCCAAAGAGCCTGCCTTATAATGATAAATTATGTCATTGCTGTATGTACAATTGTGAAAATGGTTTGGGGTTACAACGGCGATACAAATGCAAGATGGTAACATAAATGAAGTTTTGATGACATCTGTCCTGTATGTAATACCGTCAGCTCATGGTTTCCTTCTTCATACTCAGGTGTGGCTGTAAAAAGAGCATGAACCATGCAAAGGAAGGAGTCCCTCATGAATCCAAGAGTCGATGCAGATATTCTCACCAATATGATAACAGAGTCTACACTTGCAAGGTGAGTAGCAACACAATGACAAGATCTGAAGAGTGGAGATGGAAAGGATGGCTCAATAAATTAGGAATATCACAGTCATGTTCTTGTTTTCTTCTATTTTTTCAAGTGTGGGAGGTGCTCGTGGCCTTGATGAGAAAAAAAATTATCTCTTTTGAACTTGTATTTTTACTTGGAGAGGTCATCAGTTCTGCTTGCTATGTTTCAGTTGCTATCTAAATTCTGAACCTAGTTGCTCTCAACCTGGGTGGTATCTGGCTTCTGCACACTTGATATGGTTACTCTTCTGCTTATTCCCGTTGCTTGGTATTAGCCAATTTTTCTGAAGGATGTGTGCAAGAGACAGGAAAACTTTTAGCTACCATCTTGGGTTTTTTTGTTGTAGAAATATTTCCCTGATGTCACTATCAACAGTGGGATTTGTTTAGTTATTTTTTTAAATCAGTTCTGATGAGTGCTTTCCTTTGATGTGGAGACCACTGTATGCCAATTACATGTTCTTGCAGCTGTTTGGGCACACAGGCCCAAAGTCTGGGATTCCCAATACAGCAGTTTTATTTGAGCCTTTGTGTTACAGGCCTGTTATGAGCGAGGGATGGAGGTCAGTGTGGTGCCAAAAACCTCTGCTTCCACTGACTCCCCTTGGCTGGGCCTTGCCAAATATGCCTGGTCAGGGTGAGTACTGCAGCCAAGATCTCTGTTGTCTCTGCCTGGTGCACTGGACTTGCAGTGTCTCACTGAGGTAACCTGTCTCCCTCCTCTGCAGGTATGTGATTGAGTGTCCCAACTGTGGGGTGGTGTACCGCAGCCGGCAGTACTGGTTTGGCAACCAAGACCCTGTGAACACTGTGGTGAGGACAGAAATTGAACATGTCTGGCCAGGGGTAAGTGTGGTTGCTGGGTAGTCTCTGTGTATGTGCGCAGCCACACACGTTTTATTTTGGTTCTTCTGGACATTGATGGAGAAAATTGATGGGCTGTCATTAGAACCTGTCCCTCCCTCTGCTGTTTAAAAGAACCTTTGCAGGAGCTTTCAGTCATCTTTTGGCTATCTTGAAATGGCTAAGTTGCCAGTTTATGAATGCTTTGTGTGAGTGATACACTGCTAAAACCTACCCGTGTTTCAAAGCAGGGCTGGTGAATGTTTTTCTCATACTTGCCCTCCAATTCAACAGGAGCAGTGGGTGAGGGCCATCTGCTTCTAAAAAAGCGAGATGTCCTTGTTTTTATTCTCAAATGAGTATCCATTTCATTCCAGACTGATGGATTTCTAAAAGACAACAACAATGCAGCCCAGCGTTTGTTGGATGGAATGAATTTCATGGCACAATCCGTATCTGAACTTAGCCTGGGACCTACAAAAGCTGTGACCTCTTGGTTGACAGACCAGATTGCCCCAGCTTACTGGAGACCCAACTCTCAGATCCTGGTAAATAGTAGTTGCTGTAGAGAAAAACTTTGTATAGCTAAAAACCTTTTTCCTCACCCTTTACTATGTAGTACTTTTATATTACTTTAAGTAAAATAGTATTTTACAGGTTCCAAGTGCTTCTTGTTTTATTGCAGCAAGCTCTTCTATAATTTTGAGAGAACTGAAATGCTTTCAGCTCTTCCTGTTCTTGACTCAGCCAGAGAAAGTATGAACAGAGTCTTTGGCCAGCCCTGCTGAAGAGAGTGTTTGCTCCTTCTTTTTGTGATGTCCTCTTGGATGATGTGGCTGTAATTAATTGTGATTGTGAATGAAGGGATCATACCAATCTGTTGGTTTAACCACTGTGCATCTACCTGTCTGAATCACTTCCCTAGGGCAAAGTTATGGGACTGGTAGTGCCCAAGTCTTGCATGTAATTGTGTTTTTCAGTTTCAGTCTGAGTTTTGCCATGCTGGGATTCTGCTCTCTGTTTTTCTAATCAGGAAGATCAAACTAACAGTTTTTCTTTCTATGTTGTTCTGAGTAGAATTGTAATAAGTGCAACACACCTTTTAAAGATAATGACACTAAACATCACTGCCGGGCCTGTGGAGAAGGCTTCTGTGATGGCTGTTCTTCCAAGACCCGTCCGGTGCCTGAGCGAGGCTGGGGACCAGCACCAGTGCGTGTGTGTGACAACTGCTATGAACACAGGGGCATCCAGTTAGGTAATTTTGAGTTGATTGTGACAAAATTATCCCTGGGCAGTAGTTAGTTTGCTTTGTCCCTGGCTTCTGGTTCACAACCATTCCCATTGGGTGCAGACAAACTGGGCTTTGGCACAGACGTTTTAGTAGGGAAGATCAAGAGCTAAGTGTCTTTTGGCAGGAAGATGACTTTTGCAAGGAGCTACCAGGTATCTGACCCCCTGAGAAAATTGTTTTCTAATTGGATTACTGGCACCTGTTGATGGGGTGAAGCTAGCATCAGAGCAGGTTGCACTTTCAGCAGACTCTGTATTTTGTCAATTATAGCTAAAATGAAAGTGAAAACTCTGCAGTCCAGGACTGGGGATGTGGAAGATAAAGCCTGAGCAGAGGCTTTAAGCTGCCTGTTGGGTTTGCAGCAGGTTTTTGCTAACATAAATGAACTGAAAGTTGGCAGAAATTACACTGGACTTTGGTGTTGAGCCCTTTGTCTTTGTCTCATGCAGATGTGGCTGAGCTGCCTTCAGATGAGGAAGGGGGGACACTTATTGCGAGGAAGGTGGGGGAAGCTGTGCAGAACACTCTTGGAGCAGTGGTGACAGCCATGGATATTCCCTTAGGTGAGCTCTGTTCTTTTCTGTTTGATTTTTTTGTCTAGAGGCACTTTTGTTTTCAAAAAGCAAACCTGATTTAACTTCAAGAGTTTGTGTGACAGGCTGGCACCTCCACTATGATACAGCTGTTGGTTGAGAGTTTTAGTCTTTTGCACCTCTCTTCTGTAATGTTTCCTCTTGGTTTTCAGCATATTGTTTCTGCAGTTTATACCTTCTCTTTTCTCCCTGTCATGCAAATCTGTGTGTACAAGCTATAAGTAATTCTTACTCCCCTGATGCTTCACTGCTGTGACCTGCCAGCTGGCATTCCCTAAAGACTGGCCAATTATCTTCCAGAGATATTGAGTGTCTTTTAAGTGTTTTCATGGATACTGCTGGCACTTGGTACTTATGCAAGGCAGGGCTGAGAATCTGAAGCTTTCCAGGTTGGTGATGGTAGGAAAGTAACAGTAATGTGATCTTTAATGGTGAGCTTAGTACAGTGAAAGTTTGCTGCTCTTTCAAGTGCTGGGTAGCAGCTCAGGTATGCCAGCAAACATTTTGTATTTGAACCCTTCTGTTGTTGGACCTGACTTCCTGCTCATTGTGCAGATCATCATTCCACTGCTTTGACTACAGCATGTCCTGCCATCACCCTTGTGGTTGTTTGCTACCCAACTCAATGAAAGGAAGGATACATCCCTTTCTCAGTTCAGACACTACATGCCTCTCTGAATGTTTGGTTTGGTGATTGTGGGTTTTTTGGCCAAACTGAAGGTAGGGGAAAGCAAGTGTTTCAACCTCTGGAAGAGTGTAAGGGAAGATGCCACAATTTAAGGGGAAACAATCTGTCCCTTTGAAAAAAGGCAGAATGTGGGAGAATGGCGCAAATGGCTACCCACTGTACTGAAGTATTCTGTCAGTAGGTCTTCTCAATAGGACTTGCAGTGTGCGTGTGTGCTTCCACTGGAGTACATTCTTGACATGCTTATGTTTACAGATTATTTTCTTCTCCTTCTTTCTCCTCCTCCCACCTCACTTCCTCCACAGGGCTGGTAAAAGATGCTGCCCGACCTGCATACTGGGTACCAGACCATGAAATCCTTCACTGCCACAACTGCCGGAAGGAATTCAGTATCAAACTCTCCAAACACCACTGTCGGGCCTGTGGCCAGGGATTCTGTG